>NC_142012.1:105771760-105996760 GCF_049901735.1 Notechis scutatus
TCTATCAGCTATCTCTTCAATGTAATTCATAAAAGACACTGTACATAGTAGAATTGTATGGCAGAATTGTACAGCTTAGACACTGCCATTCGAGTATGTCAATACTGTAAAAAAAGAGCTTATGGGAGGCTGCTACTTAGAGAGAAATATTTGGGCTGATTAAGAGTTATAAGTAAAGAGACTTTGCCACCCTGTAATTGTGGAGGCTGCCACACATGGGGTTTACCCCCTCACTTTAACAATGCACCCATGGAGTTATGAGGCCTAGGAGTTACAAGTAAAGTTAACGGATAGAAGGGAAAAGAGGTGGGCGTAACGCCTCAAAGAATAAAGAATGTTTTGTTTTGTCTTTCAGGCAGTGTGCATATCTGTTATTTTGGAACCACTCAAATACAAAAGCAAAAGGCAACTCTCCCCCTTCCTTAAATGAAAAACAATAGGAGATGCATATCAATAACATAAACAAAAATTAATAATGTTTGAAACGGATGATGGATGTCACAGATGCCTGCTACAGCCCTCATACAGGAAAAGGAGGGTGGGGATGTATTCCAAAGAAGAAAATGAACTGGAAAAGAATGAAAAAAAAAAGTTGAACAAACTAGAGTTTAGCCATTAAATTCATATCTCTTGTGCAGGATGATGTTAATAATTTTGAATAATCAGTATCCAGCTAAAGTGGGCCTTTGCTCTTTTGGTTATCAGCAAAAGAACAATGTCCTCATCTTTCTGTCTTAGATGTATAATATTTCTCTGAAGAGTGAGAATTCCTGTGTTTAGTACTTAGTATTTAGTTTTAATATTAATTCAAGCTCTAATTCTAGCTCTTCGTCCTAATGAAACAGAAGTCCAAAGACATATTGATGCCTGATTGCAGTGACTAATAAGGCCTAAAATGTTAGTTGTTTAAGACAACTGCTCAATTTTTTTTTTTAAGTGAGCTACAATATGTAACAGCCAGCTCTGTTCCTGGAGCATCTTAAACATCCCTTTCTGTTAGAAATCTCCAGAGTGCCAGGCTATACTAGTTATTACCAATTGAATTTTCAATAGCAAACTTACCAAGCCCTAACTTTGACAAATTTTATTTCACATTTGTCAAAGGAAATAAAGCTGACAGCATTACAGGGGCTGTGTACTAAAAGTAGTATCTCAATTCCAACAGTCTGTCCGACCTCTCTCTCCTTAGGGGACCATTAAATCTGGGCCCAATTCACAGCTTTGTTTGAACACAATATATTTTACTCCTTTTCTTTGCACCCCTGATATTTATTTCAGTGTTAAATCTCTTCTTCCCTTCATCTGTTACTTTGTTTTATTTCTGTTTTTGAGAACCTATATTTTTGCTAATAAATATTCACTACACCATTTCATCCTGTATTTAATATGCCCAATGCATGTTTGCCGTGCTAACTTCTCAACAGATTGAGTGGACATTCCACTGTTGCAGTGCAGTCATAAAATTCAGGAACTTATAAAATCCTACCTTTCCTTTCCTACCATTAGCTTCCCCCCACCCTTTCTTTCCTTGCTACAGTATATTTTCCCCACTGGCTTCAGCAGCTCAAACAGAACCACAGCTCCTCCCTGTGGTCCTAAGAATGGATTACTTCACAGCCACACCAGAGAGTTTCCTCAAAAGAATGATCATAATCCTTGTCTGGTTTTGCTCGACAGCACTGATGCTTGACCACGGCCGGTTCCTGTGTTCCAGGCATGATTTTTATATGCCACAAATATGTGGCTAAACAGGAAGCAAATCCATTTGGAGCAAAGCTTTACCTTGTGCCAAGCGTTAGATACGGAACCATTGTTATATGTGCTGGATGTCTTGCGATTTTTGTCTCAGTAAGTCACATGAACCTAGCACGGAGTTCATTTGCTGATATATAGACCTTGTCATTTTAACAGACTTACTGTTCATTTAAAGTAAATTAGAATTATAGTCCACTTCTCCAAAGGCTTAGCATATGACGGGACTGTGCAGTAACACTAAAACACATACTGTATTCATCTTTGATCTATTACATGTCGTCATCTAACAAAGGCTAGGGGAGTTCGAGATATAATAGGCTGTGTTTGATCACAGGAAAACTTGCCCCCATTCTGGACTATGGATTATAACATTGATTTTTTTTCTTTTTGCTCATTCCTTATTTTTTACAAAGGGACTTTTTCCACAACACCACATTCTTTTATTGAAATAATTACAACTACTGCAATGCTTGCTTCAGTATATTGTCTTCTGAAAAAACAAAAACAAAAAGACCCATGATTTTTATTTTTAAAATAAGCATTGCAAGTGATTCTCCCCCCTCCCCCGGCTGAGTTATCACAAAATAGTCAATGAAACAGATCAAAATGGAAGTAGCTGTTTATTTTCTCACCATCAGATGTCCTGACAGAATATCTTCTGGAAGGTTATCATTCCTCATGTTGTTGAGGAGAGGGAGAAAATGGCCTTACTCACACAGGTACAGAATTGTGTGTGAGTGTGTCTGTGTGTATTATTGTCTGTGTGTGGGGAAAAGAATATGTTTTGCACATGTGCAGATGAATGCTAAACTCAAATACAAATAGAAAATGCCAGTTACACTTAGATTTTATCACTGAAAGAAGATTCTGCACATAATTCAAAGATATTCTTGTTCCCATTTCCCATTCTTGTTTCATATTAATTTAGGAAATCTTCATATATATATATATATATATATATATATATATATATATATATATATATATATATATATATATATATATATATATATATATATAAAAGTGTTTCTCACTTTTCTGTAGGATTTGTCTCTATGATATTCATCTTTTCTAACACTCCCCAGCCATATACCATACATGCACACTGAGAAACCCAAAATCTTTTTCTTCTCTACTATGTAACAATACCCTTTGAATATGAAAACAAAATATTTCCTAAATTCTTTTTAAATGTTTTAAATAAGAAACTGAATGCAATCAATATTTTTTTAAAAAATACCAGATATCCTGTTCTAAATATACAGTATTCATGAAAAGAAATAACAAGCTTATTTAATCCAGACTTGTGTCTGCTCTCATCTCCTGTCAAACATATATGAAATACAAACTGGAATCTGAAGAATTGTTATACATTGCATAAACATTTAAATTGATGTAACAATGAACACAGCTGACATGTGCAAATGCTGATGTTTATGATCTGAATAATGAATCAAGAACATGGTTTATTTATTTTTAACAACATAATGTATAATTTTATCCAGAAATGTTAGCAGCCCTAAGTTCACTCTGCCTATGTATATAGAACATAAAATCTAAATAGTTTAATTATTCTTAAAGAACAAAATGTAATAAAATTTGCAGAATAATAATTGTGGGTTCTTCCAGAATTGTTCTACAAGGTGATAATAATGGATGGAATTAATTAACCAGCAATGAATTTTCAAGCAGGGCATTCATATATGTTGTTTTAAATTCCTGTGTTCCATATGCAATCATGTAATTCTGCTTTATTATTTACTAAACGAATACATGTAAATAAGTTTTTACTCTTTAAAGATAAGAAGATGCAAATTAGCAAAAGGAAATTATGTTCTGAGTCCTGTGCAAATTTAACCTTGAATACTGCTAATTCTGTGTCACTCCTTGGTAGATGCATAGATTTTTCAAATCTCTGGTTAGCAACTTCGTTTAAGTCTAATGATTTGGTACCAAGCAAAATGCATTTGACCCAACTGTTATTAGGCAACTGTTCCTGAACCTTTATTACTTTCATTACTAATTAATTCAGGCAGATATTTAATTTAATAAGGTAAGCAAACAAAAAACTTCATATGCTTTAAATTTTGTAGACTCTCTCCTAATTAGCTTTTTGTGTGTGTGCTCATTATCAAGATTAATTACTTATACAAGTGTCAGGCCTTACATTTAGAGTACTGCACTAGAAAAACACATGAACAATACATTGACCACATCCAGTTCCTCTGTTCCAGACTTCATTTTATTTCATAAAGATGTGGTTAAACAGGAAGTAAATCAGAATTCTTGAGAGCTATTTTACTCTTTGAGAGAATATAGAACAGAAAACAAAACAAAATAACCATTCTATATATAGGACCAACATTGTCTTGTGATATTTTGGCTGAGCTTAATAAAATTATTAGTCAAGTAAGATTTCAAAACTTGTATACAGAATCCATTTTATACATAAAAATAGAGAAAGAGATGCTTATTTATTTTTTTCAAAAACTTGAAGAAGGTGAAATTCATTTAAAATAGAAACTAATTCCAGATCTTTCCTGTTTTATAAGACAATCAGAAATGTCACACTGCATGGATGTTTCTTAATGCAGAGGTATTAAATGCTTGACAATATTTCCTACATTACTTGTTTTAAGCTAATGTAATAATTCCTACTACTATTAACAGACAAATTTGAAGGTAATCCTTTGATATCTTTTTAAAACCCTGTTCACGCTTGTTTCCAAGATATCTACTATTAGGGACAAATTGTCCATAATGTGTTCAGTAATTTTGGGTACCATTACCCTTAGCCATGCAATTCAGGGTTATACTAATCACATAGTATGTATATGTTTGTTAAAACCAACCCAGATACATCATGATGATAATCTGTTTAACGGCATCTGATCTTGAATTCCTGACTGTGTTCTGTGTTCATTCAAAATATTCTCTGAAGCTGTGGGGTTTACGAAACTTTGAAGACAGCAGTGTTCTAATTTTGAAACCTGTCCTATAATGTCTATCATTTTTTTCAAAGGTTTAGTGTGCCTCTCTTGATTTGACATACAAATGTTGAAGTTTGTCACTATCATATCTTTATATTTCCACGACATGAAAGTGCTGATTCAGGTTTTTTTTTTCTGGGTAAAATATATCCTTGAAGGCCAACTGACTTTCAATGTGTGTCAAAATAATATATGCCTTAATATTTGGTTTGACAAATAAAAAGTATATGCACTTTATATGAAGTCTTCTTGGTTTTTTTTTTTTTTGGGGGGGGGGGGCATTTGGTCACTATATAAATAATTGTCTGATTTTAATTTAAAGTCTATGTCAAATTTTATTTCATTTAGATATTCCTCATAAATCAGGCATAATGAGACCATTTAGAATACTGAATATGATATTTCAGACGAAGGACTCAGATATATAATTGGCATACATCTTCCAGTGATAAAAGATCTATTTATAATGTTGGTTTGAACATGGGTTAGCCTTTTTAATAGTTTTAGAGCTGTGATTCTGTACAAGCCCTTTTGCTTTTAATTCTTTTCTTTCTTTAATGGGTGACTGGATAAATTCAGTGGTGGATTTTTGCGACACTAAAGCAGCAGATAAGTCTATGATGTACTCTAGCTATGTGGTTTAAAAATCCCTTACCATATGTTTTCTCACTGGGATGCCTCATCTTGCAAAATTACAGGAACCGAAGCTTAAAAACACAATTAGGTAATTTTAAAATAAAGTATTAAAGAAATATTGCATACTTCCAGATTTGCCTGCTATTATTTTCCTCCCATCTTCTTATAGATTTTTTAGCTTCTTCTGTTGCTTTTGTTGGTTAGAGAACCTGCACTGTGTCTGATTGTTGTCGTAATCATGCTGCACATTTCTTCTTTTTTTCTGATTAGGTTACATAGGCTGAGGTTAAATTATAAATGAAAGAATAGCTAGCAGAGTACTTGTCATAACAGTGCCTTTTATGTTGCTATAGAAAAATGGGAAAGGAAATGGATGCTTGAAAAGACACTAGGCAAGGATTTTTCTCCCTTATTTTTCTCCTCTTTTTTGTGTGACATAGTATTTGCACATAAAAGTAATGTCATTTATTACAATGGCTTCTCCCAATAATTTTTTCTGAAACTGCATGAAATATCTGTCCAAAAATGCATGGCAAAAGAATATATAATATATAACAATATCTACAAAACTTCATGATTTTCTGTCTATGAAATTTATGAACTATTGTTTTTTTCCCCAGACTTCAAGTCCCATGAAAAACAAAGATAAAGAAAAAGCATATAGCATGCATTCTTTCAATAATTCTGTGTCTACCTTCTAAACACTGGCAATATAGAATGTTGTTTTTCATAAGAAATATTTTAAATTTGCTCTGAGTTACCACACAGTAACTTAATACTACAATTCTAATACTAAACCCTGGAAAATATTATTTTTCCTAAATATTTTTTTAAAACAAATCTGTGGCATTGTGGACTTTTAAACATACCATAATTGAATTATTTAAAATAACAGCTAAAAACAATGATACTTTCAGGAGGAATGAATGTGTTAAAGTTTTGCATATGTATCAATGCTATGTTTTTTTTTTTAAAAAAAAATTTAGTTCAAAATCTTAACTACATGAATTTAATAAGGAACGATCTGTGGCAACAGGGAGGAGAAAGACATAATACAGGCTGTTGTTTCATTTTATACAACAAACACAGCAATGATTTCCAAAACAGAAACATTTTTTAATTACTTCCTCTCCTCTGCACATATTCTTAATACGAAACATGGTTCAGCTTTTCATATGTAATATGTAGCTCAGTGGCTCCCCACACATGAGTTAGAAGAACCTGATATGAGATCTGAAGCCTTAATTGACATATTCTGCAGTGATTTGACAACAGACGAGCTGGATGGCTTCTAAACATTCACAAACAAGGAATCTTTCCTTTGTCATTATGCCTGGGAGCTGTGCTTTTTCGTTTTCTCTTTTTCTTGTTTGGCAACCCTGTAACCTGCCTTAAGGATTCTTGCCCCCCTCCCCCCATCATATTTTATTATTTTTTTAAAAAAATCTTATTGGCAGAAATATCAATGTTTCCCAGGATAACAAATCTCCTTTTACAACCCTTGGTGGAGTTTGGTTAGGGGCTACCTCTGAGCAACATGAACCCGGCCTTGCTGTGTATCTTATAATAATACTTTCACTGTGGTAAAGAATCAGGATACTTCAGAAACAGCCTGAAGCCATACAGCTGATTATTTCACCAAATTTGCATCTTTTCAACAGTAATGGGGATGTCTTTCACAAATGCTCCCAGGCTCTAAATAGATGCTAAGTGGTTGTTTCTAGTTCCTTCTCTCTCTGGAGCCTCCTGAGAGTCAGTTCCCATCCCACCAGCTCTGCCCGCCCCGTGCTTAGCCCTCTGGCAGTTGTGCACTGCTCCTGGCGTCTGGCAGAACCCAACAGAAGGGCATACATTTAGTTAGTTGGCCAAGTAATTCAGGCACACTTGGGACTTCTAAGAATGCCTGCTTGCCTGCCTGCCCGAGATAGCGATTATTTTCTCTTTTCCTGAGGAGAAAAAATTAAGTGGCCTCCAGGAAAAGGGAGTTGTCTCAGGTGTCCTTGGCTTCTGAGTTTTATATCCTCTATGTTGTCAGGATGAGATCTGTGTTTCCTACTTAGAGATTTAACACCGTTGGATTCTTCAGCCCAAGGAAATCTGTGGAATAGGAAGAAAAGACAAGAAAGTGAGGGAGGCCTTGAAAAAGGGATGAGGTGAGAGAACGCAATTGAATAATTACATATTTTCCAGTGAGTGATGAATGACAGTGATGAGAAGATCTAGGGACAGCAAGGTGTATGGTGGTTTTTCAAGTTGCCTTTGTTATTTTTATTTTGTATGGGGTAAATTAGGGCAGAAGAAATCCCCCCATTATTATGCTGTGCCTGGCAAGGCCCCTAAATATGTATATAGAAAACAAAATTAAGCGCACTTCCAAATACATGTATATGAATCAAAGATAAAAGATGAAAGTTTGGAAATATCTTAAAAGGAAAGTAAAACATAGTATGTTCCTCCAGCTATTCCTAGGTCATGGGCCCATTATAGAAGCATGATCTTGTGGTTCTTCTACTAATATTGCATAATGTTTCAAAGCAGGTCCATTTTGAATCAATTTTAGTACAGGATAGCTGAAACTTGGAGAATGAGGTTACTCATTTCACCATTATAAATCTTGAGGAACTTCTTTATAAAGGTTCCTCAAGAGTTTTGTGTCTTTTCAAAAGGCTGATAAGCAGGGGTGGGATTCAAATTTTTTAACAACCAGTTCTGTGGGCGTGGCTTAGGTGGTGGGCATGGCTTTGTGGTCATGTGACTGGGTGGACATGGCTTGGTGGTCATATTATTGGCTGGGTGTGGTCACTCATATTGAGGCACGCATCTCCTCTCCTGGCCTCTCATGACTGTTGGGATGCTGCAACAGTCATAAGTGTGAAAAATGGTCATAAATCATTTTTTTCAGTGCCATTGTAACTTTGAATGGTCATTCCACACAAGCAAAGTACCAGAAAAAAGGGGGAAAAAATTCCAGAGACGTTCCTGAGACAGGAAGTCTAGTCCTGCCAAGAATGTAATAAGGGTTAACAGAGAGGCAGTTTCTATAAGCAACACCAGAATGTTTCCTTCCTGCCTTCCTTACAGGATTAGGCCAGTAATTTCTTCTAACAACCGGTTCTCGAACTGCTTAGAATGTTAACAACTGGTTCTAGTGAATAGGTGCGAACTGGTAGAACCCACCCCTGCTGGTAAGAGTTTAATCAATCTAAGCACACTATTGATCAATAAATAAAGCCATATACTACATTAATGGATTAGTATTTATTGTAATATTGTACTATTGTACATAACTGCTTAAATATGTGAAACACATGGCAGAGGCTTGCATAATCAATTGATATGACTGGCTAAATTTTTTTAAGTCCAATGCTTTTTTCATATTGTGTTTTTAAAACAATTTTACATAAACTTTCTTGATTGTGTCCTAATAGCACACTGAAAAACCTAAGTAACACAATCATTTAAAAACATCTTACTTATTAAAAAGGGTAAGAGAAATATTACAGATGATGTTTCGTTGGGTTCCAAATATGAAATTCCATGTCATGGAATTATATATTTGGAAGCTTCTTCATTCATGTCAATAACTAGAACAATTCTGTTCATGACGCGGAATGAGTGAAGGAAATCTTTCAAATGATAGACCTCCAATTATGCATTGCAACAATCATGAAACTTTGAATAGGTTTGTAAAACTACACTGGTTCCATAAAACAATAAAAAAGAATAATTGTCAGAAATTGATGCCCAGGATTAAATTCATTTCTGCTGACTGAAATGCTTAAATATGATATACTAAGCCTTGTGATTATGGACAAAAGGAAAGACAAAGGATATTTTCACTTCATAATGAGATTCTCTTCTGAACATGTTGTATTAAGGATGGGTGTATGTGCATGGGTGTGTGCTTATGCATGTATAGTAAAGTGCAGTTTAGCTCTCTTCTTAAGAAGCATTAAGCAAGGTGAAAATAGAATCAGAGGTGGAAATATTTATTGATCTAGAAATTTGTATAATATTGCCTTAAATGATAGCAATTACCAATGTAGAAGAAAGAACAGAAGAGCCAGGGGAGGAGGAAAAAAAGGGATCAGCCTAGAATCATTATGTAGCCACAAATGAACTGAGTCCAAACCCCACCCCTTGATTACCATTACCTTTATCTAACTATAACCAGGTGCTTACCATTAGTTGAGAAAATTTCTGTGCATAGGATTTTAGCAATAAATCAGTTAGATTGAATCTTCACGTGTGGATCTAGTTTGACATCCAACAGTGAAAAGAGTAATTTCTTTTTAAAGTAATTAGCAAATTTTGAAAGAAAAATATAAATTTACTTTATTGGTTTCTCCTAAAATGAATATCTGTGTCTAATCTGTTCTGTATCATTTTTTAAAGGCACCCGTATGAAAGATGATTTTAGATAATCAAAGACACTTTATTCCTGAATTTGGACTTAGACATTTTAGATAACAAAAAGCATTAAGCCAAAAGTCATGATGTATTTTAAGCCATTTCAGAAAGAAAGATAAGTTTCCAGTTTTCCAAAAACATAGTCCTGAAAACAAACAGTTAAAAGAACCAATCAGTTGCTATGGCTAAAGGAAGCTCTGATTTCATTATGATGGATCACAACATTTTAGAATAAATCTTTTCAAAACATCTTTTCAATGCATTATAAAAAAATATTACACAGGATGTGATCTCACTATTTCAGACAGTTGAAATAACTGTTTTTCTTGCAAAGTCAAATACCTGTGTTTATGGACGTAAGTGAACAGAATGAAATAAGAAAGAACCATATGTTTCCATTGTTGCCTTGTGTAATGCACTTCAGTTGCATTTAGGGTATAATCAGTATGACTATATTGCACTAATTATACCCTAAGGATATTTCAAACAGCTTAAAAATGAGGGTGATAAGATTTGAAGCACTTTGAAAGAGACTATACTGGTTCCAGAGTTTCAGATTCAACTCTGCTTTAAAGATGTTTAGATTTCTCTCCAAGTCCTCCATAAATGAAAGAAGGAAATAGTCATATAATCCTAATGTCCAACCAGGAAATCACTTTATCAGGTTTGGGGAAATAAACTAAAGAAAAAGAAGAAGAATTAGGAACTATTTTGTTAATTTATCCATTCTTTGTTGATTGCCTTAGAAGCAATCAGAGCTGAATGTTCCAGAGAATGACTAGAGGATCATAGCTAGGGAAGAATTTAGATGTTCTTGAAGAAGGAGTGCAAGAAAAACCCCAGAGGTTTTTCCCCAACCATTACAAGGATTGAGAAAACAAGACTAAGTGATGCACAGTCTGACATCCAAGTAAAAGTGCTATTCAATGGTGTTGAGATACATTGATGTTTAATCTTAAAGCAAATGTGCCCTTTGTGGTGTTCTGTAACCAGACAGTTATACTGGCTTATAGAAGCTACCATTAAGTACAGATTAGCAGGAAATAATGCTTCTATCTATGAAAAGGAACACCTGCTGGATTCCAGAGAGCAGTAATTGCTAAGGGCATGTCCCAATAAGGGGAAAGGCAACTGTGGCCAGAATCTTTTTTGATCTCAGATCAAAAATTCTCAGAATAGTAATGAAATTTTTGTGGGTAAAAAGCTGCATTCAATCTCACTGTGAAGGGTAGCTGAAGTAGCTGCTTTCCCTTAACAAGTTGAGCACTTGTAATTAGAGACCTGAAGTAAGTATTTATACTTAAGCTAACAAATAAATCAAACTATAGAAACACTGAAAACTCTGAATTTGCCTGACATGGTTATTTTAAGAATTGTTTAGTCTGTTAACTCAAGCCTCCTCTTCCTCCACAGATAACCCATAGAATTGCCTGCCACTTTGTTGGGGCAAGGGGGTTAAAAAATTTCAAATCTCAGCTTCAGTTCCAAAGCTGCTAATGGCTGATCACCTATTAGGTCTTACTACAAGCTGATTGGGCACAAGAGTTGGAAAGAGGTGGTAAAGAGGTTGGTGAATAGACCACTTCCAAGTTTCCTTGCACTACCCAACATATGTACTTCTAGGAAGTAGAGCCAGAAAGTGTGGCAGCTCTGAAAGGCTAGAACTTTTTCCAATTTCATTTCTACTTGATAGATACCAGCATTCTGTAAGTTAGCTCATTTGAGTTATCTTGGCTCAATAATTGTTGCCTTATATTTTTCAGTGTTGCCCAGTTGAAGATTACCAATAAACAGACACAAGAGTTTTAGTACTATACTAGGTACAACTTGCTGTACTGGATCATTGTTTTAGAGATATTTCCTTACCTAAACAGAAAAACAGAAGGACCATGGGTGGACAAAAAAGCAGTGGGACAAGAAACAACTTTTGACATCCAGTCAGCTTCCCCACTCATGGGAAGCATCATAAATTAATTTTTTCTTTCTTTCTTTCTTTCTTTCTTTCTTTCTTTCTTTCTTTCTTTCTTTCTTTCTTTCTTTCTTTCTTTCTTTCTTTCTTTCTTTCTTTCTTTCTTTCTTTCTTTCTTTCCTTCCTTCCTTCCTTCCTTCCTTCCTTCCTTCCTTCCTTCCTTCCTTCTTTCTTTCTTTCCTTTCTTTCTTTCTTTCTTTCTTTCTTTCTTTCTTTCTTTCTTTCTTTCTTTCTTTCTTTCTTTCTTTCTTTCCTTCCTTCCTTCTTTCTTTCTTTCTTTCTTTCTTCCTTTCCTTCTTCCTTTCCTTTCTACCATCACTCTCTTTGGGTCTACAACAACTTGCCATGGTCAACCCACTATGGCCAACTCACCACAGTCAACTTCTTGTAATCAACTCACTGGGGCCAACTCACCAAGGGACAACTTGCAATGGCCAACTCATTGCAGGACAACTTGCTGTGGGACAAGAGTTACACTAATATTGAAGAAATAGTGGAATAGAATCATTAAAGAAAGGATGCCAAGAGAGGGGCAAATGAATGTGAATGATAAAAATTAAAATAACTTTTAACATTATTTTAAATAATTGTTGACTATGTTGATCAGGTTGAGTTGTCCTGCAGTGAGTTGCCCGTGGTGAGTTGGCCATGGCAAATTGGTGATGGCAAATTGACTGTAACAAGTTGGCCATGGC
Source organism: Notechis scutatus (assembly GCF_049901735.1). Lineage (NCBI taxonomy): Eukaryota > Metazoa > Chordata > Lepidosauria > Squamata > Elapidae > Notechis > Notechis scutatus. The sequence goes on from NC_142012.1 coordinate 105,784,216, forward strand.
AAGTTGGCTAGGGTGAGTTGTCCCATTCAAACACCTTCTGTCCTCCCTACCTCCTTACAATTGCTGTTGCCTTCCCCATTTACTTTTTTTGTGGAAGCAAGAAAATCATTGAGAAGCCAACAAAAATTCCAAGGCCAACAGGCAGTTAAGTGGCTGCTGCTGGTGAGGGAAGGAGCAAGGGGCTGCATGGGGAAATGGATTAGGAGTGGTACATGGAGGTTGTGTGAGAAGTGTCATGCAGATCAGCAAGGACATATACGTAGGCAACATAGATTGGGAAAGGTGCTCAGAAATGTGTGAAACGTACTGGGCTGAGCAGTGAGGTAGCATAGATGTCAAGAAGAGTTCGTGGGAATTCAAAGAGTGCAATTGCTATGCAGGTCAAGTAGTGCACATATGGCATGGATGAAGAAGAATGCATAGATGCTGCACGTGTGTGTGCCAGTACTGCACAGGTTCAAAAACTGCTGCCCTATGATACATCATTTCACCTATTTAACTATCATGAAAACAAGACAACAACATTATATATTTTAGTAATATATATACATAGATTTCGAGACATATTGTAGGAAATTCATTCTTTATATTCCTGGGCTGACAGCTGGAATTTCTGGTCAAATTTCTGGCAAAAAGATATTGAAGTCAGGACTTACATATTACAATAGCTACTGTTTGGAAAGTACCATTATAATGTGGTACTGAAGGGTATGCAACACACAAAGAGAGACACATGAGATTTTAGTTAGTGAAACTAGTTCCTGAAACTAATTTTGTTTCCCCTTTTTGCTGGAAATCCTCAAAGTTTGCCTGGAACTTTAGGAATATGAAAACGCCTCACTACTCAGAAACTTTACTTTAACTTTGTGTTTCCATCCTCTCTTTCCTTTTCAGGCATCCAAATGTTATAATGAATTGCCCAATTGGTTTTCTTTCAAATGTAATTTCAAATGTAATATTTCAACAAAATATAATTGCATAGGCAACTATAGGTTTTCTTAAAGCCTATCACTTTAAAAAGGAGACAGTGTATATGTGTATGTGTATATGCGTATATAGACATATGCATTCCTACTCCTTCCTCCCCCACACAAGATTTGTGTCAGTTATATCAGTTCTTAGGACTGAAAACAAACACCATAGGAAGACTAGAACTTTACTTTATAGAAGTGTGTGTGTTTGTGTGTGTGTGTGTATTATATTGTATAATATACAATATAATATACTGTATATTACTATATACAAAAACAGAATTGTGACAGCTGATTGTGCTTTATATCCCAGTGAATCAGAGAGGAACCTGCTTGAGTATCTTCTGAATACTACCTTACTAACTTAAGAAATGTTTTAGTCCTCGTTGTTTATATAATGGTTGCCTATTTCCCTCAAGTCCACCTCTCAGATTGGAGTGACATCATCTCTGTCACTTCAGGCATAAATGGTATACATTCTTAGTGTACATTCAGACAATTATTTCTGATGTGGCAGCTGAATTTCTTCCTGGACATGGATGGTTTGGCCATTCTGGCCCATGTTTTGTTAACCTTCCATTTGAATGATAATAATACAGGATTGCTTTAAAGGACAACTAAGATTTGCATAGCACCAAGCTTAAAATGATTGTCTAACTGATTTATATTACTAATCACAACAGTGTCTTCAACAGCTGTTAAATCTGCAATAGTTTAGGACCTGATATTTGAGATAGTGCACCTCATAGTATTGGCTAAAGTTATGATTTACCAGAAGGGGTTTCTGCAATGTCCCTTATTATGGGAAGATCTGGGGAAAGAATATCTGGGAAAGAAGACTTACATACTGCTTCATAATGCTTTACGGCACTCCCTATGTAGTTTAATCAGAATTAGCAACCTCAGAAAGATGGATGGCTGAATCAATCTTGAACCCATCAGGATCGAACTCCTGGGCAGATTTTGCCTGCAATACTGCATTCTAACCACCACACCACCGGTAGTTAGAATGCAGTATTTTTATTTTATTTAGCAAGTAGCATTACTTCATTGGTAAGCATCAGGCCACTAAATATTTCTGGATGTTTCTCTGTCTATAGTAATGAGTATTAAAAAAACTGAACCAACCAGGACCCCTGTTGTGCTGTTAAAAAAAGTCCAATTTAAAATTAAGGGCTAAATGACATGTGTCTGGGAAAAAGAGAAAGCGACTGATAACTCATGTTAAAGACTGTCATGTACTCAGCCCCAAGAGAATTTGGGAAGAAAAGATTTTGACTGAGACAAAATCACCTACAACAGCATTTTACTTGCTGTGTTGTGTGTGTTCCTGAGACAGCTTAATGCACCTTGTCTCTCTAAGCCGTTCTGTAGCTCAAAGTAACTACATTATCTAAAAGGTGTTTCTCTTTCTCCTGAAATGCTATGTTGGCCCACAAAAACACCACCACCATCTAACTCACTTGGTTAAAAACCTTGTGAGGAATTCAGTGCTGACTCCATCAAAGAGAAAGGTAGAATAAAAGTAACTGTGACTGAGTTTGTGTGATTGCAATGTGTAAATCCCCCACCAGTCTTAAAAATTATGGGGAATGCTTAGGATATCTGGAAAAGGTTCAAACAGCAATTTGAACTGTGAATCAAAGCCGCAGGGTCTAGTAAAATGGAAGATGAGCAAGCAAATGACAGTGTTTTTGTCAGTTGGGCCAGTACACTGGAGATAAACCACACATTTCAAGCTGATGATTAGTTTGGAAGGAAGAGGGAAGAGAAGGGCATTTTGGAAAAAGAAACATTGGTCTTTTACATTTGGATATTAGCCTTGGAATTCAGCACTCAAATGGCAGCTGGCACTGGGGAAGAGATTGCCAGCTTTTAGGATGGAGGGCTTGAAAATGTTTCTTTGCTGTGCCTTGATGTGTCAGAAAACTTGAGTCACGTTTAACATTTGTAGTCCAGAAAGCAAACAAGGAACTGTAGGATCTGGATATATGAATTTAATTGCCTAACTGATGTGACCTTTGGATGGGCCAAGTAACAGCTGGGGCAAGTATGGAGTTTAATGGAGAAACACATGTCTTTGGGGAATTAGTTTGTATAGAATTTGGAAGAAACAGAGGTAGTTTGAATTGCTTGGGAGGTTAACTTGCAGATTATGAAGCCTTCCAGTTTAATAGGTAGCACATTAAAGATGACTTAAGTACAGTGGTTAAGGGAGGGAAAACTGTTGTTGAGATTCAACAACGGCAAGTTGTTAAGTAAATCTCCATCTTTCATTTATCATGGGGCAGGTTCTTTCTCTGCCAGTTGTTTGAATTCAGCCTCTCTTCCCCAACATCCATTAAAGGGCTCATGTCTCTTTTAAGAAATAAAACTGAAATGCATGCTATTGATTGGCTATGTTTTGAAACGCCCCCAATTCTTTTTTCAGACTCTTACACCAATCAAGGGACTTGCCACTATGTGCTAGCAGCATGTAATCATGGTTAGCTGTTCTGGTGCTGAACTGGGCATCTTTAAATTCTTCCCAACCATTACTGGGAGGCTATCAGAGGTTGCCAATTTTTTTGAGGGAAAGGAAATCTTAGTTTGACTCAAACAGTTTTTATTTATTCACTTTTCACTTTCCCTATGTGCATGTTTCCCATGAGAGATTTTGTTAGCTGGAGAAGGGCTTATGTTATACAGAAGATGTAAGGTTTATCATCAAGATCAGCACTTCTTATCACATCATTCACAAATATACATTGTTTAACTCTTTGCAGAACTGGTATATTTAGGGCTAAATATAGATCCTTGGGCTGTTTGTCTCAATTAAACCTTTTTTTTGAGTTCCCACAACACAATAACCTTGCAATGACCCAGTTAAGCAAGCATTGAAAAAGGTCCATTAGTAATAATGTTAAACTAGTTAAACAAATGGTCTGATTCAGTAAAAGGCAGTTAGCTGTGAATATGAGAATCCGGTAGTATTGAATACATTTTTTCTGAAAATGATTGCAATGGCTGGTAATCATCGGTAATATTAAAACTTTGGAGGTTTTCTAATGACATACCACTCACACATCATCACAAAATCTCCAGAACTGTAAAGCCTACAAACTTGAAATTTGGCATGTATGTTCCTTTTGTTGTGGCTCACTGGCGGCTGACAGAGCTAGCAGCAGAGTCGGACAGTAGTGAGGATGTTGGGGAGGAACCTGGGCTAGTCTTGGAGGCTGAGGAAGACTCGGATGAGGACTCTGCATCAGAGACAGAGATGGGGACAAGGCAGGCTGGCAGTCATCAACTGCTTCAGACTCAGACAGCATGCACAGGGCTACCAGAAGACAAGAACAATTGAGAAATCAGGGTCGACTCAGGAGCAAGGCTACACCTCAGAGATGATTGGCCCTCCTATAGGACATAAAAGAGGAGTGAATGGGACATGAGCTTTTACAGGAAGTAAATAGTTCATCTGGTCGATTCAAGCTTTGAAAAGTTCTGTTTGACTCTGTGTCAAGTTTGGCCTTGGCCTGCATTTGGCAATTAGTTCTCTGGCAGCATTCCAAGTGTGATAAGGTGGGTGTTTATAAACATTCCCCTAAAAACTGTTTGTGAAGCCTTGCGGGCTGTGAATGAACGTAATTCACAGCTGTGGACATAAAAGAGGTTTTTGCCAGGACTAAGATTGTGTTTTATGCTTTCTAAGGATGCCTTGGTCAGAACACCTCTTGACTTCTAAGTGCCCACTAAGAAAGGATTTTTCAAAATGACTATCAGAGCATTAGTATTTTGTATAATATTATTAACATGCTCTGATGCTAAGGACTTCTACTCTAACTATTTCAGGAAAGCTGTGGTGGCGCTGTGGTTAGAATATAATACTGCAGGTTACTTCTGCTGATGGCTGGCTGCTGCTATTTGGTAGTTCGAATCTCACCAGGCTCAAGGTTAACTCAGTCTTCCATCCTTCCAAGGTCGGTAAAATGAGGACCCAGATTGTTAGAGGCAATAGGCTTACTCTGTAAACCGCTTAGAGAGGGCTGCAAAAGCCCTGGGAAGCGGTATATAAGTCTAATGCCTATTGCTATTTACAGTATGAATATCTCTTCCAGTCTTTCCTCACACAACAAGAAAACTTCAGAAGTACTCAGAGGTTATTTTTCAATATAGTAAAAAGAGCAATCAGCAGCAACAGTCATTAAGTTTGCAGGAGAAAACACATCCACTCTGTTATTGGAATTAAATAGCACATCTCTTGGAAATCTCATTTGACTTAAAATTGGGTACTTTCCATATTGCATGCAGCATTAGGTATTTCAGCAAAGCATTCACCCTCCCTTCCCCATCTCCTAAGATTGCTAAAAATAATGTTATAGGTAGAAAAGGCCTTCAGTATCCCTTTCAAAAAAGGGCTATCAATTTGACTTCCAGAAACTAAAAAAAGATTGAAAAATCATGGGTTTTTTTTTCCAACAAGAACCATTGGTTATTGAAAATGCCAAATTCTTTGGAGGATTGGAAGCATTGCTTGGATTTTGGCTGATTGCTGAGTGCACATAGAACTCCAAGGTATACTTTTGCCAATGTATTTGGCTGGTGTTCATAAGTTTACTTTTTGGAACGTTCTGAATCTCCCTGAAATATATCAAAACATTGATACAGACACAGAAATAAAGGAACACATTAATGAGTTAATAAATAATCAAAGGTATAGTTATTTATTTGAGCCTTGAAATATATCAACTATCTGAGATAATTTTGAATTGAATTATGGTTTCTGTTCTGGTGCTTCCTCCTCATCTTCCCTCAAAGTGATGCAAAACCTATATCATGATTATGATCATAATCATCATTATCATAGAAAAATTCCAGAAGTAATGATACATGAAACTACATGGATTTAACTATAAGTAAGTTTAATATAGCTAGCCTATACAACCATTTGTTTAGTGACTGTTTGAAGTTACAATGGCATTGAAAAAGTAATTTATGACTGGTGGTCATAAGTGTGAGGACCGGTCATAAGTTACTTTTTCAATGCCACTGTAACTTCAAACAAGAAGTTCCTCACACTTATGACCACTGCAGCATCCTCACAGTAACATGATCAAAATTCAGGTATTTAGCAGCTAGCCTGTATTTATGACAGTTGCAGTGTCCAGGGGTCAAGGGATTGCCATTTGCAACCAGCATCTGACAAGAAAAGTCAATGGTGAAGCTGGATTTGCTTATCAACTGCCGTGATTCATTTAACAACTTGTGGCAGCAGTACTCTGACTAGAAAAAGATACCCTAGTGGTACCTACTTTAACTGTTCTGTTGGCACTATGAAAAGTTCTTGTTATTTCCTGGTGTTTTTGCTTGTTTTATTCCTCTAAACGGCTTTTAACATCATTTAAAAATTCTGTGTGGCTGCATTTTTTACATTTCTAAATTGATTTGTTGCATTTTTGCTGTATGTTCTTGATTTGGTAAGCCATCATGGGAGCCACTTTGAAGAAAGGATGAAAAGCACCATAATAAATAAATTAAAATGACAAGGGAAGAAAACAAGTGTATCAAGAGCTCCTATCATGTTTGGGAAAGGGAAATTAGTAAACTAACTTTAAACAGATGCCAGTTAAAATGTTAGAAAAATATATAACCCGAAACAGGATTTTTTTCCCTAAGAAAAACTAGATGTCAAGTCTGTCTGTCTGTCTGTCTGTCTGTCTCTGCTTGTCTGTCTGTCTGTCTTTCTCCCTCTCTGTCTCCCTCTCCCTCCCTCTCCCTCCCCCCCCCCCCCTCTCTCTCTCACACACACACACATGACAAAAGGCAGATATAGATCAGTGGTGGGATTCAATTTTTTTTACTACCGGTTCTGTGGGCGTGGCTTGGTGGGCGTGGCAGGGGAAGGATACTGTAAAATCTCCAGTCAGAGGTGGTATTTGCCAATTCTCCAAACTACTCAAAATTTCTGCTACCGGTTCTCCAGAACTGGTCAGAACCTTCTGAATACCACCTCTGATATAGATGCAGCAGTTTCAAAGATGAACACGTATTGAATAGTTCTCTTTACCAGGCAGCTTTAAACAAGTTTATAGGTTGGTCATTTTCAAATCATTCAAAAGAGCCAGAAAAGAGCTTACTATAATTTTTGGGAAGAGAATTTGACAAAACTTAATGAAAAACTGTGCTACACAAAAACTAAGATAACTTTCCTCAAATGTATACTCCAAGAATTGTGTGTCCCCAGAAGCAATGGTTATGCTGGACTAAAGCAGCTTTTAAGCAATGTTGTCACAAGGCATGACAAGTAATAATGGTTTAAGAAATGCCATCTCGTTTATATTCACTGCCAAGTAAATTTTAGTGCTGAAAAATAGTTAACATCTGTCTTGAGAATGTGTGCAAGCATACGGATATGAAATAAAATGAATTTACAGATAATATACCAGGAAAGAATAGTATAGGGTATAGGAATGAGAGGAAAAGATGCATTTTATGGGATGTTCTTTTGGGAATGGATAAGATTTCCCTCTCTCCTCTCCTCTCCTCTCCTTTCCTCTCCTCATGCAATTCATTGGTTAGAGAACTAAGCACAATGACACTGTAAAACTGTTCTTTAAGCTTGGCCACTTAAAGATATGTGGATTTCAACTGGTAGAATTTCTCAGCTAGCATGTTGGCTGGGGAATTCTGAGGACTTGAAGTCCACAGACCTTAATGCTGTCAAGTTTGAAAGACACTGTTCTAAAAACTCCTTTTCTTTAATATTAAATCATATATGTGTAGCAGAAAAGTGCCTTTCTCCAACTGAAGTAATGCTAAAGTAATGCTAAGGAATGAGCAATGTCTGCCCCTTCTCTCTGACCCAATTATAAGCATGCCAATGGCACATACAGGCATTTCTTTTATGCAGTTTTGGCATGCCGCTGTACAAAAACATTGGGGTAAATGTGGCAAAACCGATTCAGGTCAATGCATGCTATCAACTTATAAATGACAGAAATATGAGTGAACTACAGAAGGCCATCACTGTGAAGAGCATTTTTTTTTCATGTGATTCTGTCGAATCTGTCCATAGGCTGAACTTATTCATGACAATGCTCTCTGATGCCTAAACATTGCTATAAGGGCACTTAAAGCAATTAGAAACAAATTGCAGATTGTAACTGGGCAGCATATTTCCCCACGATGCCGTTTTTTGAAAGATATTGTATCTTAACATTGCATCATTCCAAGTTACACTAGATGCTTTGTTGTAATGTGTCATGGTCCCACAGGGAGATTACTGATATAATGAAGATTCACAATATATCTGCCACACCAAATACATTCAAAAATAATAAACAAGGGTGGGAAAGGAGGAGTTCCAGTGGCTTGGATTTTTTTTTTTCCAGAAGCAAATTAAGGTAAATTTGGAATTGCAACAATTGTTGAATAATTTGGCTCTAATTCTAAATTAAAATGCCAGAGTTTTCTTGCTTTAGATCAGGGATGGGCAACCTGGCCCCTTTATGGCCTGTGGACTTCAACTCCCAGAATTCCTGAGCCAGCATGGCTGTTTTAGGAATTCTGGGAATTAAAGTCCACAGGTCGTAAAAGAGCTATAGTTGTCCACACCTGCTTTAGATGGTTGCCTTTTCATTTTCTATGTGTTATGTCTGGAGCGTAGGCGCAAGGAACGGAGACGAGGCATCGGGTAGTGACTCAACTCTTTATTAGTGACTTCAGAACAGAGCAAAATACTTGGGCAGCAGCAGCCCTTTTATAGGGCTGGCTGCTGTCACAACAGCCAATGCTTTTGAGTTTGCCGCACTGGGAACGGCCAATCAGTGGCGCCCGTTAACAGCCAATCAGATCGGCCAGAATTGACCAATCAGGATCTGCTGCTCGCGGGCCAATCAGAAGTGCAGGATTACGAACCTGCCGTAGAAGTAAAACTATTAGGATTTTAAATAGTGTGTTTGCTTAGTCCGTAACACTATGGACGATGTAGTCTTGCTGTAAAGTGTATCATTGTTTCATTGGACTTCAGCACCTCAGTTAATAATGGGAGTTCTGGTGACTGGTCTACACTATGCTTAGTGAACATCTATGCTGCACAAAAAGTTTAGAAAAGTCACTGCTGGTTTGCATTACTGAAGAAATTTTAATTCCTCCAGCTGTTCCTGCTCAGCAACAGATCCAGCATTTGACTTCGACAAGACATCATCATCAAGAGAAATCAGAGAGCAAAAGCTAGAAAGTGCTGAAAGGAACACTTGAAACTGTTCTCATTTGTACAACTTGACATCATGAAAATGCTAAATGTAAACAGGGATAGAATGGTTAAATTGAACTAAACAGCCCATTAAAAAATATTTTATTTGAGCTACAGTTTTGAAGGCAAATCCCCATAAGAGCTATCATTTAACATATGAATTGTTAAAAATAATCTGCCATTTTATAATATTAATTGTACTCACTATATTTTTGATATATATTTTCCATGATTTGCTTCACTAATCAAAAAAATAAAAATCAGACCAAAAGTAAAGGAATGCTGAAAAGCTAATAATACTTATTGGTGTTACCAGAACATGTTTAATGTAGTTAGTTATGAACAATGGTAGGCTGCAACTGGTTTAACAAGTGGTTCAGTGAGTGTGCCAATGGTGGGATTCAATTTTTTTTACTACTGGTTCTGTGGGTGTGGCTTGGTGGGTGTGGCAGGGGAAGATTACTGTAAAATCTCCATTCCCTCCCTATCCCACAACCTGCTTTCTAGCTCTATTCTCCTGTGCAGGGCAACAAAAGAAGACCCAGCTGATCAGCTGGAACTCAGGAGGCAGAGAATAGATGGGGGCAGGGCCAGTCAGAGGTGGTATTTGCCGGTTTTCCGAACTACTCAAATTTCCGCTACCAGTTCTCCAGAACTGGTCAGAACCTGCTGAATACCACTTCTGGAGCACACGCTTCATATGTATGTGTGTGTGTGTTTTTTCTCTCTCTACTACCTTCATTTTTCCAAATATGCCAGTAAAGTTGCATTTAACTGGAATTAAATTTAACTTTCTATGAAGCACTGGGAGAAACAACTTAGCTGGGATATAATCTCTAAACAACATTATATCACTGCCTATCACAATTATCTTGTTTCTCTTATAGACATATACATGCACAATTGCATACACCTAACACATTCCTTAGAGTTCCTTGGCACCTAAAATGTGTAGATGAATAATGAATAAAAGAGTGCTCAGCATCCTTGTCAGATCATCTTTGTTCTTGTCAAGCAGGTTTAACCAAAATTAGGAAAATCATGAACGTCATGAGGAGACACTTGATGGGGGATGATTTGGCATGCTCAGTGCAGCCTTTCAACATTGCAAGTCACTTCATAAGAAGATGTAAGTAAATGTTTCAGGACTCGATAAAACTTTGACTTGCTTGAGACTGAATTGACAGAACAAGGCATCCACGAGCTGTTAATAAATCAAGCCCTTGCTTTTGGGCGGGAAAAAAAAACCCATTTTGATATGAACATACACAGCACTTTTAAAAAATAGCTGCAAGTTATTGCTTTTTTATCCTGGTTTAGAACATGGATTTATTTAATTCAGCACGGCAGGGTGATAGATTCCAAGCCCTTTACATTCACTTTTTTTTAAAAAAAGAATAAAAATCTACTTGTTGAAATCTTTAAGTTTTTATTCTGTGTCTCTTCCACCTCTTATTACAGAATCAGTAATTCTCAGCTGCCAATTAGCAGTCACAGCTCTAAACAGAAGGAAGCTAAAAGTCAAGCTTTTTGTGAGCAGCACAATTCTTAATTTCAAGGAGCCACATTGAAATAGGACACATTGGATTTCTCTTTAGGCATACAGCTGTACAACCTCCGTATAATGGAAGTTTTGAGACCAAATGGTCCCCTACCACCTTACCTCTGTGCAATGCAATTTCATTTCATTAAATTACTGGAGGGCCAGTTACTTAAGCTGAATATTGATTTCCAGTCCAGGCTTTGTTTAATATAATTCTGCATAGGCAACTGCTAATTTGGAATTGGGATCTCACACCTAATGAAATTATAAGACTGCAACTGACCACAGACATGGTGTGTCAGAATCCAAGGCAACCGAACATTACCTTGTGCCTTTTTTTAACCCCTTCTGGACAAATCATGTCACCCCAGACTTCAAAGGGCAGCATTGACAAATCTCTTGTCTCTTCAATGAAGTGACTGTCTTTTATCTGGGGATATGTACCCTGCAGCTAGGTTTTGGTGCTGTAAAGTTTATGCTCCACCATTATATTTTCCAGTCTTTTCGTGATACTTCTCTGCCTCAGCAGCAACAGACGCTGCTCAGAATGGCCTTTTACTGTTCTTCTTAACAAAACAAAATTATAGATTATTCTCAGGCACAAACAAAAAATAATAAAGCTTCCTTGTTTTAAGCAAAATAAATGACTTGGTAAAGGACTGTCTTCCTTTCCCTGTTAAATTTCAACAACGGTTAGGACGAATAACCATTATTTTGAAAAAGTAAGTAGCACAGAGTTCAAGATGTGGAAATAATGCTAAGGAAAACCAAACAATACTATGTCAACTGAAGTTTTATTGCATCAAAAGGAATTTGAAAAATTATCAAGCTGGGTCAAGAAAATGTCAAAGAGATTTTCTTTCTCTCTTTATCTAACTTTGGTTTTGAAAACCTATAGACCAAATATACAGAGAATATTAATTCCTAAAAAGCTTTTTCTCTCATTCATATCTCCTATTTTGGCTTTGTTTTCTTCTGTGAACTACATGGGTTGGCAAAATACTAGGTTCATATTCGTTTACAAAGCAGGCTTTTTGTAATTTTGCCAAATTTTGAAAGCTTAGAGCTTTCTTGGTATGTCCTACATATGATTAATTTAACTGTGTGATGATATGTCATTTTATTTATTACATTATACTTCAGTGGCTGGGATCACACTTTTGAATTGTTCAGATAAATGCACAGAAAAAAAAGCAGTAACTGGAGAAATAATAGAAATGACCATCATAAAACAATTTTTCAATTCATTATTTTTATTATTGATGCAGTCCTTTCAGATCATAGTTCACTAATTCTAATTTTGTTATCATATTCAAGTTAATTGTGTATCCTTTGTACAATAATGGAATCTTAACTATTTCACTGATTAATCTTTTCCAAGAAGCAATTGAAAATCTGATACTGAAAAAGATACATGAAATAAAGAGTTAAATCAAGAGATTTAGACCAAAATAGAGAATTCATGTTACATTAAGCTTTGTTTTTTTATTATATTACATATCACCCTCTGTTTCAATATGCCATGTAGTAGCAAACCTGATGACCAAAAATATATAATGTTTTAAGGACCAATGAATTCATAAATTCTTTCCAAATTTACTTGGTTGCCTCCTTATTCCTTACTGCTGCCATCTTGTCTGGTTTAGCACAAAGTACCCAACAGTTTTATATTAAAATAAGAAGATTTTCCCTGAAGCTGTCTCTAATGCTTTGTTTTACAGCTGGAGTAGGAAGAAGATGAAGATGAGGCTATAAAGAAGGGCAGGATTCATGCTAATATTTTATTGGCTGTATGCAAGATGAGGTAAAAACAATAGGGGGCCCAAAACATATGTGTTATTAGTCTCAAATGTAACTAAATTTCAATAATGCAGATTCTACATGTTTTACTACCAATGTTGAACGACTACCAATGGAATTGAATACTATTCTGGTATTCTAATACTTTATGAGATGAAATTTCAGTTTGGGTTCTATGTTTCTTCTTTTCTTCAAAACAAAGAACTAATTTTGTGCTCATTACACTAAAATCCTTGGAACAACCTGACTAATAGGAATACATTCTGTAAGTGCAGGGATATTAGATATAATCACACATTTGACGGTAAGGAGAATGGAAGCATAATTTCAACTTCGGCATGCTTCTGAGTTTTTCTGGGTTCACCTCATATCCTCTGCTTTCCTGAGACTATAGAGTAGAGGCACCTATTGAGTAATCAACCCAAATATTTTAAAGTTATGACCTGAGAAACTGAAATAAGGCTTTTATGCATTCTTATTCACTATATTGAAATGAACTTCGTATGAACTTATATGTGGAACTTCCCAGTATGAACTTGTTCATTTAAAAAGCAAAATTTTAGCAAGCAGCATAGGTTTACAGATCAAGACAGAAAAAGAAACTAACTTGCAAATTAAATTCTTAGGCAATATTCTAGTACTGCCCAGTATGGTTATCGTCAGACAACCCCCTCCTCCAAAAAAAAAAAATCTCGTCAAAATGTGTAAAACATTTAACTGAAATCCCAATTTTGTAAATCTATTAAAACAAGGCTAGATCAGATTAGTGGTGGTCATGTTCAAGCTGGATGGAGGGCTTCTACCTAGGATACTGGATAACTACTGTTAGTTACATAATATTTAGCTACATAGGATCGCTGGACAAGCTTTTATATTCATGTAAACCTAGGCTTGGAGAATGTACATCCCAGTTCCAAAAACACTGTTGAAATTGTAGTGTCTGCTTGATGCTTCCTTCATCAGGCAGTAGAGATTAATTCTTTCTGTGCCTGCCAATATAAAAAGGAATGAATCAAAATCACAGTCAATGTTTCCATACAATCAGATAAATAAATAAACACACCATGGACACTTTCTTGGTTATGTTTCAGGATCAAACATGGCAGCATGCACAAAATTGGCCAACATAGAATAGAATAGAATAGAATAGAATAGAATAGAATAGAATAGAATAGAATATATTCGTTAGTGGCCAAGTGTGATTGGACGAACAAGGAATTTGTCTTCGGTGCATAAGCTCTTGGTTTACCTAAAAGCAACACAATGATAAATCAGAAGATACAATTATAAATCATAAGATACAACTAACAAAGTGATAGTCATAGGTAGGAGAGGTAGGTAATAGGAAATTCATACTTTAGGAATAAGAATAGGAAAACCAATTTACATAAGGGATCCTGAAACAGAGCCATTATGTAAGACTAGAACTGCCTATGTTCTCACCAGCACATTCATACCTAGTTTATGTACATCTTTAGTAGATTATTTAGTAGGATGTTTATATTTATAGTATTAAAACATCAATGTATTGCTTTAAAATGTACATATATTTGATAACAGAAATTAATTTTCTATGAAGATCTAAGCCATATAATATTATCTCTTTTTTCACTGTTCTTTAAAATCCTGCTCCTTTAAATTCACCTAAGCATATTCTACATTGTGACAATTTTATTTTAGTTACAATTCTTTTATACCTGCACCTATGAATTTAACCTTCTTCTACTGCCATACAACATATTCATGCCTTGCATGTTCTTAGCAGCTAGGGACAATCAAAGATTTATTTCACTGCATTTTTAGTGCCTGGATTTGTTCCTTATCTAAAAGGTGAAATAAGACTGCAGAAAAAGATCCAACAAACCTATAAATCTACAATCAGAAACTCTTTCCCTTTCTTCTGCTGAATTCCTTGATTCTCAGTTGATTAATAAACATCTATTCAACAGCAAGAGACAAGCACTAAAACCATATTCGAAACACTTCTGAGTGTTCATTGTGCTTGACACACTGAATTAGGCTATTATTTTTATTAATAATATATATTGCAGCTATATTTTGCAAAGTGGTTTATGTCCATTCCCACCCTACAAATCTACAATTATTTCATTATTTTAATTCTGTAGACAGGCCATTATGCAATGTTGACTCACAGTGGGTCCAAAACAATAAAGCTTGGGATTTTTCATTTTTCCTTATTGCAAATCTACTTTTTTTGTCTGTGGGATTGGAGAGATTTATTTATTTTATAAACCCTGGATATATGTTCCTCAAAACTAAAACTTTCTATTTAGATTTAAATTTTATACTTAGTTAAATTTCAATTCTCTATTTCTCTCTTTTAAAAAGAAAAGAAATCCAGAAAAAAACTTTGAAAAAAATCTAAGCTGTTTAGGATTGCAGTTTTTCTCCAAGTTTGTACAACCCTGTTTTGCATACCTGTACAATGAAAAATACTTCACTTTTAGGAAATATAAATTTCAACCCATAGTAGAGAGTTATACAAATCAGTTTTACTGATTTCAGTTATCAGGCTACAGCAAATATAAGCATTTGGTGATTCATTTCAGCTGATTGGTCTGATAACTATAATAGCTTATTATATTGTTTTCTAATATGAAGCCATATATTTGGCTTGGTGATAAATCCATAGAGGAATTGTCGCTGTAATATCAACATATGAAAGGATATTACACAAAAAACCTTTCTGCAATGATAATTAGTACAGTTTTTTTTTCCAAATGAAATATTTATAGTTTTGATTAGATTTTTTTTAAGTGGGGAAATTCTTATCTTCCTATTAATTCCTACACTTAAATGTCACAATAAAAATAGTTAATGTATGCAGCCAGGTGCCTTATAAAATTATTTATACCAAACTGTGAAAGAATGACTGTTCCATTTCCAGTGTTTCGTTGTGTATGCTGTGAATGTCAGACATAAAGCATATTTAACTGGAATAGTAATGATCAAAAAAGTTATCGTACCAAATTTGCAGAATCATTTTACGAAGATTTAGCCAAAATCCCTAATCTCAGGAATCTTTAGTGATGCTATTCATTAAATTTGTATAAGATTTTATATAATGTATAAATATAAATTTAATTTATGTGTTATTAGTTACTAAATTTAGCTAGTTCCATTGAGGGAAATAACGCAATTTCATTTTATGTAGCATTTTTATAAGAATGTAATTCATATATGTCAAATTTGAACCAATATACAATATAGTCTGCAGTTACACATCAGCATTTCTTAAAAATGAGATATTTTCTTGAAAAGAAAATTAAAAAAAATGTATATTGGAATAAAATGTATCCAGATGTGACGATAATAATAAAAAGATATTTTAAAAACGACAACATTTAAACAAATTTCTGACATATGGGTATTTTGGCAAGCTTCTATATAAAAAGGAAGAATTTTCTTATTCTTTCAATCAGCCTTATATAAAAAAAGGTAATTGATCCACAAAATATGAAGAAAAACTGATTAAAAATAAAGGTTTATACCTGTTTATGTTTAATCAGGTTTAATTAGAGGATTAATTACATTAAAATTCAAACTCTTCTCAGATTGAAATTACATTTTGCCCAATCATTTTTTTAATTCTGTACTGACTAAATCAGAAATATAAATATTATGCTCTGCTAAATATGTTTTACTTTCAGTTTTGGGGATCAAAATTTCTTTCAGGAGAAATTTAATCCCTAATTTATGGTGGCATAAACAATATTTTTCTATGTGCTCTAGATTTTAGTTTAAATGTATTTAATTGTAATAAATTTATTAATTTCATATTTATGATATGGTTTCTTTTTTCTTTACTTTTTCTCATCAAAGTTTATTTTATTTTAAATCAATTAAATAAACTATAAAGCATACATTCTTTTACTGTACTATCACTAGTATATTAATCTTCTTTTGTTCAACTTCATTAATAATAAAGATAACGAATTGAAAAACTGTTTTATGACAGTCGTTACTACTACTTCTCCAGTCACTGCATTTTTCTGTGCATAAGTGGTAATGTGGTAATGATTTTATTTTGATCCTTTAGGATACAATCCTATGGCTTCCAGAAAAATGTCTCCACAAACTTGGTCATTCCACTCTCTATGATTAAGTATATATCATTCCAAACTGGTAGAGAGAGATATAAACATACACATACACAGACACACAGACAGACAGACAGACACACACACATACAACTTGCCTCTTTCTACTTCCTATGATTACTCCTTTCAATGACTAGTGAATTATCTTAAAGAGGTGAGCGATGGTCCTTAGGAAAAATATCATCTACCTATATATCTAGTCCAAAGAGCATGGTAGTGCAGTAGTTAAAATGCAGCATTGCAGGCTAACTCAGCTCAGAGTTGACTTAGCTTTCTATCCTTCCAAGGTTGGTAAAATGATGACCCAGATGGTTGGGGGTCAGTGGTGGGTTCCCAAATTTTTTCCTACCGGTTCTGAGAGCACGCTTTGCATGCATGTGTGCAGGGCTCAAAGACTGCCCTCTGTATCAAGGCTGGTGAGCTGTGGTTTTTTTTACCTCAGCTAAGGGGCATCAATCTGGTCTGCCACACGAATCAGCTGAGCTAAAAAAAACAAGGGAATTTAGGAGAGGTAACAGTGGGGGTGGGGAGGGAGGGGCTAGCCAGAGGTGGTATTTGCTGGTTCTCCAAACTACTCAAAATTTTCACTACCAGAACCGGTCAGAACTGGTTGAATGCCACCTCTGTTGAGCAATATGGTGACTCCATAAATTTTAGTACTTTAGCTTTTAAATAAACTTAGATGGCTGTCTTCTCAGCAAATGACTCTGGGCAGCAAGTAAATAAAAAACAACAACAATATTAACAAAAAATAAAACATAAAAAGCCTACAGCAGTAGGTAAACCCGAACTACTACTACTACTACAGTTACTATCATCTCTTGGCATAATTCAATTATGGCCCAATATACTCAGTTATCAAAATTGTTTATAAAAAAAGCTTGAAGCTGCCTGTTATAAATCTGGTCATCAATTTCAATTTAAAAAATCATCCATTATGTGAAAATAAAACTGTATGGCTCAGGTAGTTGCTAAGAAATCTGTCATCAAGAGTACCTCCTTGTTTTCCCAGAGAATTAATCTTTTAGTGAATGAAGGGCACATCTGAATATAAAAGGTAAAGTTTGCAGATAAATCTATCTATGAGTGATAGGATAATAATTTAATGTCCTAATAATTTAATTATTAGAAAACCACTTTCTCTCTTGCTCTCTAATCGGTCCATAAACCCATATAAACTAATTTTCACATATTCTGGATGTGTGAACATTACAGTGATAAGGAAAAAGATTGGATAATGAGATTGATGGTATTGTATCCTATTTTCGGTATAAACAATAATTGCCATTGCTCATAGGTAAAGTTCTGGATAAGAATTAATAAGTGAATATTCTGAATTTGTGTGTGTTTACTGAAGACTTAAAATGCAGACACACAGCTCTTTCCACCTCCACAATGCCGCATATTTAAAATAAAATGCCTTTCTCTCGCACATACTCCCCCTTTTTAATATCAGAATCTGAGAAATAACCTGCCAAACCAATCATTTCTTCCCAGGAGTCTTGGAAAAGTCCTGGGTGTTAATTGCATTTAACCTAGAATGGCAGAGCACTTTTTTTTCTTTTATACAATAACTAATATGTAAACTACTGTTGCACTTTGAAATTACTTTCACTTAAATTCTATTACTGGCACTCCGCTGTGGAATATATCTAGAGTCCATTTCATTAAAAAGGACTAATTACGCTGTACTCTGCAGTGCACTTTCTAATCTTTGTGTGTGTGCAGATTTGCACACTCTGTGATTCAAAAGGAATATTCACAGCACCCAATACATAATGATTTGCACTATCATGTACAAGCAACAAACAATTGCAGATCATTATCTCCACAGAAATGTTGCACTGAGTGAAAGTTGAAGGGAAACATTCTCTGTTTGTTGGTTTAATATTAATATTCATTTTAATGAAGCTAATTTCCTGGAAAAAAAACAAATCCTCATTTACTGCTGTGAAATGACAGCGTGAATATTGAACCCATCAGTTTTAAATGTAAGTAATCCAGCATGTTCATATTGTACCCAATATGCCTATCAGTTATCAGCCTCTTGCCAGCTAGCAGATTCTCAGGAATCTATTTATTTTTCCCAAATATCTATATCAGATCTGGGAAAAATGATCTAGTTGCTACACTTTATGTGTCTGGCCAACGGCCAAGGGCCAAGAGGTACACAAATTACATACGAATTCTGTCTGGAGAAATGCAAGCCCATCTAGGTTGAATATTGACATCGCAGGAAGATAACAACTTCATCTAGATTATAGAGTCTGAATCTGTCCTTTCAAATCAAATTATTGCAACTTCTAGACACTCGGATAGGATCTTGAGAACATCACCTTTTGCTCATGGACAACCAGGTATCAATAACATATTATTGATATCTGAATCTCTACATCAAATCACCTTGTCCAGCAATGCCATGTAGATATTAAATAAAACAACAAACCCAATATCAGTTGAAAGTGAAAAGAGGAGAAGCACAGTAACACACTGCTCTCTATTCCAACTTTCAAGGATGATTCAAAAGGATGCTCTGACCAATGATACTGAAAGTTACTGAAATATGAAATAAGTCCAAGAGAGTCATATCACACCTTTATCCTGGTCCTGCCAGAGGTTATCCACAAATGCAATTAATCCTGTTTCTGTGCTCCCAACTGAAAAAGTTTCCAGACAATCCATTTCCCCCAGGACCTTCTGAAGTTGTAGACTTAAAATTAGTCTTAGAAAAACCTTCCAGAAATAAATGTTACAAAAATAAAGATACTTTCTTGAATGGGGAAAAACCAAGAAGAGGAACACCATCCTTTTGGGATCTCCTATGATAGTGAGCTGGAGTCTTCAATGATAATGATCTTAAATTTATTATTATTTTAAAAGAATCTTTAAGCATGGAAAACTATTTCTAGATATTTGAATAATTTACACAGTGCTGCTATTGATATACTGGACACTTTAGAATGGAAGTGAACTAAAGTTATAGTTACAGCGAAAATAATTTAGCTGATGTAAAGATTGAGTAGCACAGAGCCTAAATTACAACCTTGCTTTGTTTCTTTCCTTGTGGGAGTACACGAGAATACCTGCCTTGTTATTGCATATAAAATGCAGGCTACTTTTATCATTTGACATCTTATCAGGTGCTTTGCTCGAAACTCTTCTAAACTCTATTTGCTGGAATAATTTTAATTATCTTGGTCCCACCAAAGCACATCTTAGAAAATTCCCTGTACCAGGAGCAATGTATCAAATAGTTGTTGTACCGAAAGTTCCTAGCGCCAGCAACCATCTCCTAGAAGATGTGTGATTTTTGAGACAAGGGCTGGGAACATTTAAATAACTGATTGTTCCCTCCTTTTAGGTCTTAATTAATAGTTTACGGAGGTTTTTCTTGTTCATATAAACAGAAGGGAATAATGAAGCCATTATTTTCCCTGTGGAGAGAAAAATGGGTTTTATCTCTATCCCAAACCAAGTTTGATATTAATAGTCTTATTTAAATCAACAATATTAGGATTCAAGTATTTCTGCAGGAACTAAATTATGTGTTGGTACTGCATTAAGATAGCTTCAGTGTCTTTCGGATTGATCAGACATTCTTATAATTAGTATCTATATTCTGAGCTTTGAAAAAACAACCCTGGAACTTACCTGTGATTTATCATTTACGACAAGTGTCCTTAAAATAAAAATTCTTCTACTGAATGTTTAAGCGTAGTGTGATTGTTCCAATTTGGTAGTCAGCACAATGACTATTAAAACCAGGTACATATAAGAGCTGGTAACATAAATCTCTTCTTTCTTCATGATGATGATGTTGATGATCTGCATCCAGTAGTATCTGAGATGATTCTGAAAAATTATGGATTTGTGCATTTAAGCCAATAAAAGCTTCTGGTTTTAACTTAATTTAAAATGAAATGTCTTGTTCAGTCAATGCTCACCAGGAGAATACTTTAAAGGCTTATCAAAGTTTTGATGACCTATACACTGAATTTGTTGCCTAGGGAAGGACCTCACTGCACCTGCTATTTGACCTTGACTTCTCCTTTTCCTGTTCAAGTACTATATAGAGCAATAACTTATGAAAACTGAAGGTCATCAGTTGCTTACACAGGTCACAGGGGATAGAGAGAGAGGAAAATGGAGGAAGACAACAAATATTTATTTGATCTTCTCCCTACATGCACTGATTTCTGCTTGTATTGCAAAATCCAGTTACATTGAGAAAACATGCATAGGATAATGAACTGAAAACATATTTTTTATCTGTAAACAGGCAATGAGTTTAGTAATTTTTGATATAATGTAAATTTTAATCAAATCATCTATGTTCCTTCCTAACTTCAACTGCCTTGCCCACAGCTTTGTGATTGAAAACTCCCAGTGTTAATTTATCCCTTATTTGCTCACACAGAAGTTTCTGCATCATATACACCAATTTCATGTTTCTGGGCTTCTATAAACTTCTGTCTATATATCTATTTGTTTGAGTTTATAATTGCAAGCTGAATAAAAATAGTTTTATTTTCCTTCCTTTTCCTTTTCTTGACAGTCCATTTCTATCACCATGCAGTGGTGAGGATATTAATAGAAGATATTTGTAGTTCAGGGTTGAACTGTGGGGTCTTTGGTGCTCTCTGAACTTCATTGTTTTCTTTCAGATGTCTCATTACCCAACTAGGTAACATCATCAGTCTATCAATAGATGAAATGTCTGCAAGAAAATCACCAAGCTCAGACAACACAAAGGACCCCATGATAAAGATATTTACAAAACACAATTTAGTGTGACGGACAAGTGTAATTAAAAAGTACATCCTCCTCTAAGTTAAGATTAGCTACTCAATTTAGACATGGATACATCTTTTTTTTTTTTTTTGGCAACCTAAGAAAATGGTTTATCATAACCTTCTTCTAGGATGGGGTGTGTGTGTGTTTGCGTTTAATTCCCAATGGAGCCTAGAGGTCTGTGTTAATTTGATCTGATTTTTCTAAGCTTCTCTCTTCACTTGCTTTTCTAGGGTTTTGCAGGACATTTTCAAAGTGATCTTCCTCTCAGCCAGCCCCTGAAGCAAAATAAACGGGGGGAAATGGAAAGGTAAGAAAAGGTTAAGGTAGACTTTTGTGAGTATAGGCTGACAATCTGGCTGTAGCAGTTAAAGACCCTAGGTTAGAAACCATGAGTTATAGTCCTGTCTTAAACAATTTGAGTGACTTTGGGTCAGTCATTTTCCAGAAGGTGGTAATGGCAAAACTACTTCTGAAAAAATGTTGGCAAGGAGTCAATACAGAATTGAAGACACATACACAAAGGTTTAGAAAAATAGTGGAGGGAGGATTTAAGCATGCTGGCATTGCTTCAGCAAGTTAATCCTTCAGTTTATCCAATGTGACTATACAAAAGAGAATAATATATCATTGAAAAATTAAGGTATCAAGAACTGAAGTCCATGCATAATCTGAAATCCATTTGAACAGAGAATTATTTATAGATCTTTCTTAAAAACATCAAATTCTGTTCCTGCTGCTATTTAAAAATCTAGAACTTCTTACACTGATTCTAAATGCCAAGATGATAAAAGCAGTTTCTAACTTCATCTGCACTTTTCATGGGGATTGAAATGAGTCACAATAAGAAAGATGCTTTTCTGTGGTCGATTTTCATCTGAATTTAAACAAAGTGGTCTTTGTAAAAATGTGGGCAAACACTGCTAATATTTTTGACATAATCTCTTTTGTCGGTCATACCATGAAAATGAAAACCCTAAAACTCACAATGGAGCCACTTCCATTTCAGATCAGTTTTTGCTCTTCTAACATGGTCTATTTATTTTTATTGGTTTGTTTCTCATTAAATCCTTCAATTACTCTGCTGTGTAAAATGGTGAAATTATTGGCATGTGCCACTTTCATCATGTATCAGCGTTTGCTTATTACACTTGCAGAAAATGCTTGAATGGTACCAGGCTCTGCTGTGGATTGAGACAGAGTTAATAAATATTATTTGGTGTTTCCCACCCCCAGAAGCACTGCTTTTCTTGATTGTTTTTTACAGTTGGATTGGGAATATTGATTTATTCACCACTGTTACAATAATTGTATACAAGGAACAAACAAAAAAAATGCAGAGGTAACATTTCATCAGCTCAAACAGATTAATTAGTTGTAGTAGATTAGGCACAGTATTACACAAAAAAAGATTTGCATTTAGAAGGAGAAGAAAAGTTTATTTGATCTTTTTAAAAATACGAGAGAATGTAATAGAGTTGTGATACACTGAAGTATCAGGTTTTAGCCTGAGCTGTTCAGTCACAGCTTTTGAACGAGTGATTTCTAAAATTAAAATGAGTTGCTGAGTTAAACATAAGGGGTAATCCATATTAAGTGTGTTGTGTAAAGAAGCTGAACATTTCAGATCTAATTTTTAGATGTAGGGAATTAAATAACCTAAATCCTGGTTAGAACAAGACTAGGGCAGTGATGGCTAACCTTTTTAGCACTGAGTACCCAAAGCATGCATGCATGCACTCCCAAAATGCAATATGGGCATGTCCCCTGCACATGCGAGCGCAAATATGCATGCGTGGCCTCCTGTCCCCCAAATGCATGCACGTCTCCTGTGTGCGTATGTCCCCTTGCATCCCCACATACATGTGCATGCATCTCCCATGCATGTGCCCTACCCCCTGCACATATGAGTGCATCCCCCGTGCATGTGCCCCCCATGTGCGGCAGAGTCCCGAAGACCAGCTGGCCGGCGGGAGGCATGGGTGCATGCAGGAGCTGAGTTGGAGTGACGGTTCATGTGTCCACAGAGAGGGGTCCGTTCGCCATCATGGGACTAGGGAAACCTCACCCATGAAAATTCAGTTGGCTGTTGTGGAGAAAATAAGAGGTGAAAACATTGTGTATGCCATCTTAAGGTGTACAAATAAAGTCGAGTAATCTTCATAATCATTATTGTTTTATCATCTCTCCTCACTTTTTTCCCAGCCCATGTCCCATAATCATTTGCAGGGAAGAGATCATACAAAGGTATTGTCCATCCAAGGCCTATATAGCAGATACATGAGAATAGAGCATCTTCTATTTCAGAATGTTTTTCCCCCCCTTTTTATACCACCATTGTTTCCTTATACCCCAGTGATATATTCTTAACTACAAAGATATAATTCATTATAATTTCAAATACAGAAGAAATCTTTACTTGCCAACTCAGCACTGGGTGAAATGCAAGAAAAATGTTGTTGCAAATTATTGAACATTAAGAATTCTTCCAAATATCTGTTTTTTATGCTTTCAAGTTAGACTTCACTGAAATCGACAGAGGAATTGGACAAAAATTAATTCTGATTTCATTTCAATTACACTTTACAAAATCATTATTCTTTCATCATGCATTGCTTCCTCCTAAAGGATGTCCACTCTGGCCTGCAAACATCTGGATGTGTACTAAATGATAAGGGGAATGTGATGGTTCAACAGTGAAAGATGCTGAGCTTGTCAGTTTGAGAGCTGACAGCTGGGGTTCAAGACCCAAGCTCAACGCAATTGGGTGAGTTTCTATTAGTTGCCCCAGCTCCTGCTCACCTAGCATGCAAATGCAAGTAGATAAATAGGTATCACTTTGTTGGGAAGGTAACAGCATATCGCCATTCTGGCCATATGACCATAGAAATTGTCCTTGGACAATGCTGGCTCCCTTGGCCAAGAAATGGAGATGAGCACCATGCCCTAGAGTCTGAACACAACCAACTAGGAAGTCTTTACCTTTGCTAAATGATAGCAAAGACTTTTTTTTAACTCCGCTCTTTTGAAGCATTATAGTAGTCATAGTAGTACGACTATAATAGTAGTTGTGCTCTTGCAATCTACATGTTGTAGCCCATCCTTCTATACCATTAAAACTTTTAATTCAGTAATAGTTTTCAGCTTTCTTGGGTGGAGGAAAACTGGGCCTCAAACTCAATACTTCTAAGATACATAAAGACAAACTGTATAAATTTCCCAAGCCTCATTTCTCTGCACATTCCTACTTTATAGTCGATTTTAATACCTGATTAAAAGATAAAATTATGTATGTTTGTTATTTCTGGTAAGTTAAAATTTTGCCACTTTTGCAGAACATGCTAAACGACCAGAAAAGAATTATGCAATATCAGGGACAAAGCAAATTGATAGTTTGATTCGGTCCGTCAGTTTATATTATCCAAAAAGTCCCTGAGTTGTTCTCAATAACATAATAAAATACAGCTAGCCCTTGACTTATGACCACAATTGAGCCTAAAATTTCTGTGGAGACATTTGTAAAGTGAATTGTGCCCAATTTTAAGACCTTTCCTGCCACAATTGTTAAGTGAATCACTGCAGTTATTAAGCTAGCGACATGGTTGTTAAATGAATCTGGCTTTTACGATGTCTTTGCTTGTCAGACGATTACAAAAAATGATCACATGGCCTTGGGACACGGCAATGGTCATAAATATGACTCAGTTACCAAGCATCTGAATTTTGATCATGTAACCATGGGGATGGTGCAATGGTTGTAAGTGTGAAAAATGGTCATAACTCAGTTTTTCTCCATAGTAACTTTGAATGGTCACTAAATGAACTGCTGTAAGTTGAGAATTACCTGACAATTCAATCTAATTAAATAAATAAACAAATGATACAAGAAAAACAATACAGTGAAAGAAAATATTAAATACCAGAATTAAGACCATGACAAATTTTGCCGAAAAAAAACTTTTCTGAAAGTTAAGGTAAAGAACCTAGGGAAACATTTTATTGAGATTAACTTTGAGAAGGACCTTAAAAGTGACAACCATTTTTCTATTTTTTATTGTTTAGAACATAATAGCTAAACACCCCAAACAAGTGTCCGTAGCCTATGGTTGAAAATTCACAGACATCCATTCAAAAGTTGAATGGAATCCCCAGAGCCCCTCCATAAGTTGGTACCAAATTGTGGGATGATGTGTTTGTTTTAATTATATTTAATTTAAAGTACAACTTCCCCACTAAAGTTTTTTTGCCAAAAACCGATTTAAATCAGTTTCTTCCAGCCACCTGCAGCTAAGTCAAACATGTACGGTATCTACAATACTTCATGTTGTAAATGAAGTATTTAGTATTCTAAGTTAGTATTCTAACATAGAATACTCCTGCTGTATTGTTCTTACAGCCCCAATTCAATGTTGAAAAATAAGGTGTATTCAAATTTTATAATCATTTCAAACAAATGCTTGGAATTTAGTAACTTTTGAAGGGAGTTTTATTTTTCAGAATTACTGACTGGTCAAGGATATGCAGGATAGGAATTCTGGGAGTCACATCCTCAATGTATTTGGAAATATGTAGTTTAGGAAAAGTGTATTTTATGACATTTGCAGCCAGGCTGCTCTGTTTCATTCCATGCAGATCCAACTTTGTGTGGTAAAAGCAGTAACATCTGTCCAATTCTGAGCAATTTTCTATGCTGCTAAAGAAAACTTGGTGACTACCTTATGCTGCTACCCATTTCCCCAAGATGTTCTACCATATATCTTATTTCATTGCAGCTTCTATGTAACTCTGTGTTACTGTAGTACAGGGCTGACAAACTCCTGGCCCGTGGGCTGAATGCGTCATGAGCTGGCTATGCCCATGCCTGGTTTTAGCGAATGGGAAAAAGTCCTGATATGTCATGTGATGCTGCCTCGGCGACGTAAATTTGACATCCCTGTAGTAGTAGATTGTGTTTAATTAATTAACTAATTATGTTTTAAGTTTCTATACTGTATTTTGTCCAAGAACACAATGTAGCACACTTCACACTCCCTTCTTTAATTTTTCTCCACAAGAATGCCCAGTCAGCTTAAACTCTCAAGTGCACATTCCAAACTTGAGCATGTAAAGAGTGAAGCTTGGGTGTTATATCAAAGTATATTTATCATCTTGTGAATGAAACCTCACATATCTGTGATGCCTCAGCTTGAAAAAATACAGACCTCCTGGATCCTTTATGTCTTGGGCACAGAACATTATTTTTGTACTGGAATCCATTTTTGGATTGGGCTTCCCAAAAGAACATGGAACCAGAACATTATGTCTACTTTTGGAGTGGTAGACAGAAATTAAACTGAAATTAAATTGAAATGAATGGGGTTATTCCATTTCTATTACAGGTACATTGAAATTTGGTAGCAACTTTGGAAAAGTTGGACAACCTGAATACTGGCTATCCTATCATGAGCTCAGCATTTATGTAGGTATAGTATTGTATAATTCACAACAGTTTATCTAAATTTCCTTCTTGCGATAAAACAGAATGGAAATAAATCAACCTTATTTACCTTAAGAGCTAACTTACACTTAGGAGGAACAAACTGGGTCCTTCAAGATAATTCATTATATAGATTCTTTGCTTTAGGAAGATGTAATGCTGGGTACATGAATGTGAGAGCGTAAGGGATGAAAGAGAGGGAAAATATTTTCACTTTTGTGCAGCAGATAAAATAATTCTTACCTAATGAATGGAACATGAAAATTCATTGTTTGGCACACTCTAAAGAAAAATAAAATAAAGATATCCCTGATGCTACTTCTTTTGTAGCCATTTTCAAGTATTCTCATGCATTAAATGAAATCTTGTACATATGGATGTGTGAGTGCTTGATTTTCAGACTAATCAACTGGTTTTTTTTTTTATGAAACAGAGACTTATAGATTTTCTTTCATGCTCTTTTTTGCTTGCTTGCTTGCTTGCTTGCTTGCGATTTCAGGAAGTTTGTATATCTTCACACAGTGTTTGGATCTCTTGCACCTGTGAAGCTGTTTACTCAGCTATGAACACAATTATGACAATAATAACAGTTGCTTTTGAAATAAACATCTGGAAAACCTTCTGGGTGCTGCATTGATCCAGAGAATGGCAGTCTTAGACAGTTAATGACAAAAAGGCTAATTTCTTTCCTTGCCTCTTGGCCTGTAGAATACATAACCAAATTATATATATAAAAAAGTGTAATACTGGAAATTCTTCAGCATGGCTTTATTTATTAGCAGTTGAATAGCGTCCCTAGAAACATTATGAAAATATTGCATGTTGCAATCTCTTTGTTTGACACCAATAAATCAATGCAGTGATTAATATTAGAGGACTGGGTTCATTTATAACAATTATTGTATACATGCCAAAAATGTGTACTCATCCTGTCTCTTACCTCAAAGACAAACTTCTTCATTAAGCATTGCATCTACCTTCTTCTGCATCCTGCTAGAAGTGTATACATTGAATTGATCATGTGTTTGATATAACATAAAATATCTTCTCCATATGTAAAAATACTGATTAAGATATTGGTATCGATTTTGATAGAAAAGGCTGAGTAGCTTAAATCTGAATCATTTGCAGTTGTTCCTAATTAACTGAGGCTTCATATTATTGAGTTCTCTGTCATTACTCAACTCTTCCTCCCCATCATCATTATACCATACCAATACAATCAATGTCTTTTTCTCTGTTCCTGCATTTGGACTGTTAGAGCTTCCTCTGTCTTTCAGAAAACATTTAGAACTTTTACTTATGTGCAGTAATAATACAGCTCTCTCCGTCTCTATAAAAATCCTGTTAATTAATTACGGCCAGGCTGTATTCAAAATATGATGTCCAATGTTGGCATCACAATTTTAAGAGGATCAGAGAAAAAATGGGCTGAATTAGAAGCAGGACAATCAGAATGATAAGGAAATCAAGTCCTGTGAAGGTAAGCAGGAAGAACTCAAGTCTATGCAGGTCATACTTACAGGAGACTTGATAGCAGCCTTCAAGTGTTGTAAAGGAGATTTAGTTTCTGTTGAATCAGAGAGCTGAAGTGAATGGGAGGGACTAGAAAGAAACAATTTTTAATGATGCATAGGAGAAATTGCTGTAAAATGAGAGTTCCTGGACATGTCTAAGTGGAAGTTCCAGGAACTGATCTGTTGTCATATTTTTTTCATTGTGGATTTTCCCTGAACCTTGCAAGGGTTGAGAAAACTAGTCTCAGGAACTTTGGGACTTGGGGTTTCAAGATTTTTAAGTGGAGGCTCCTGGGTTCCGAGATTTTTGTTTGTTTATTGATTAAATTCATACGCCATCCATCTCACTATCCAGAACAACTCTGGGCAGCTCAGTCAAGGCTCCTTGGATTTCAAGATTTTTAAGGAGACGCTCCAAGAAAAGTCATTGATCCTTTTTCATATTTTTCATTGTGGGTTCTCCATGGACCCTGTAAGGGTTAAGAAAACTGGATTCAGAAATTTGAGAGCCTAGGGTTTCAACTTGTATCTCTGGGGTGATCTTTGCTTCTGATTTTATACCTGTTGTAATATGTTTGGCAAGTTAGCACAATGTAACTCAACTACAAACATTAACTTATTGAAGGCAGCTTGCTTCCCAAAAAGGTTTAAACAGCATCTAAGACTGACACTTTTTAAATTTTATTTCTATTTTATTGATTTTCAATTAGATATATTTCTTGGTGCTTAATAAACATCTTGTTGTCTGGGTATTTAATTTGCTTAACAATACAAATTACATTCTTAATCTCCACCCCTCTTTTTCAACCATTGGGAAAATAAATTCCATGTTTGATAATATTCTACATCCTCTTTCTGTTTAATTTTCAATGTCGATCTATCTATTTCTGAACAATCTAGAATCTTTTTGACTATTTCTTCATCTCGCGGTATATCTTCATTTTTCCAGTATTGTGCAAAAATAATTCTCAATGCTGTGGGTTGTTAACAGCAGCTAAGACTGACACTTCTAACATTACATCAACCTAATTTTTTGAGATGATTCCAAGGCAAAGCTTAGCTTGACTGAGCTCATATTAGAGCACAGAATTAAGGACAAGTGATATTTAGTATCTTCAATTTTTTCTGCTAATCAGTTTTAATAAAAGGCTTTGAATTTAGTCTGGTCACAGGGCTAAAGTAGATCAGTCCTTGACTGGTGGCATGGAAAGCAAAGAAAACATATCAGAAGATCCAAATACCAACTGTGAGGTATAAACAAAAAATGAAACTTTGGTCTTATAACATGCAAATATATATATATATATATATATATATATATATATATATATATATATATATATATATATATATATATATATATATATATATATATATATAGTTATAAGACTTATATGAATACATGCAGGGGCATCTTCCTGGGGATGAAAAAAATCAGGAGGGTAGAGCTAGGTGCACAATTGAAACTATCGTTTCTACTATTACTACAGGTTCAGTGGTTTCAATCACATAGTTATGGCCACCATCCTGACTTTGCACAATCACTCTTCCTATGGACAGCTACTTATAATGGTAGGATAATCAATCTGTTCTGCAAATAGGAAAAAAAAATCCTTGCATTAAAAATAAAAATAATTAACAATAACTTGGTTGTTAAGGAAAGAGAATGCAAGTGAAATTTTTCAATTAATTTTCTCATTCCCATACAGCTTCCTGAAACACTATCATGCTATAGCAGCACGCCCATGATTCCCATCAAGCAGATTCTTTAGAGTTCGAGTGTCAAACTTGTGTATCACGTTGCCATCACATGAAGTTTTGTGATGTTTTCCCCCTTTGTGGAGCTGGGGCAGGCCTGCACATGTCACATCCAGACTGCAGGCTGCCAGTTTGATATCCTTGCTTTAGAGGCTATAAGACTTCAGGCCAAAGAAGCCAGAATCTCCTCTACTTTTCCTGTCAGCGGATGTTACTCTTAGGAAAATGTCACTGTAGGGACATTCTTGTTGAAAGAAAGTTTCATGATATCCCTTTGCTTGCAGGCCTGAATAAGAATAGTCATAATAATGACTATTTCAGGGTCCAAATGTGCTTCATGGCTCCTCAATTGCTGAAAAAGGATGGAGCTAAGCAGAAGAAGCAAGCCAACACAATTTTTTTTATATATATAAAAGAAATGAAAAAAAAGAGAGAGAGAAAGCGCAGGCACCTAGAAATGCTTCAGTTCGTTTTGCAGCCCTGAACTGTCTTCCAAAATAGAAGTAGGCATTTTAGACAGCTGCAGAGGAAAAAAAACTGTATACTCAGCAGAACAGAGCCAAGCTGATATGGAATAGTTTTAAATGTCTTTCTCCTCATAACTAGATTATTCAGTACAATGTCATTTGCTGCCACTGACATTTTCTTTAAAGTCATAAAGGCCCACGCTGCAATAAAAGGGCTGAGAATAAAATTAGGAATATCATGTATAAATTATCTTTAACCTTAGCTTCATTTGGATTGTGACTTTTTAGACCTGATCAATTTTCATGAAACTATCCACATAAAACGGTGAAAAAATATTTGATCCTTGTCTCCCATAAAGCTAACTTGATAGTATCTGGACACTTAAGTGCTGCCAGTACTCTCTCTCTCTGGGAAATTCTGGGGAAGTATCAGGTATGCCTGGAGTGTAATTTCTCAGAAGGTTGTTCCTCGTAAGACAAGAAGCTAGAGTTTAAACAATGATCAGGTATGAATAGTCAGCAGTTGCTAATTATAGCAGTTTCCTATATGTAAGCCCGCGTGAATTCAGTAAGATTTTTGTCTGATTAGCATGTCCCCCAAACCATGTTTTTTTTTTTGCCATTCTTAAACCAGAGAGAGGACTACATACAGATAGCAATATAATTTTTCTTTTATATTGTATTTATTTATTTAAGATATTTATGTGGCTGACCATCTGCCAGCCTTGAATAGTAAACAGCAACAATTACAATTCATAACATTAAAAAGTTGCATCAATAAGAGATAGCTTTATCATTTGAGGTTTCAAAAATAATCTCAAGAGAACAGCAGTTCATGAAACAGCTGTGTTATGTGGATATACTGTGGGGCGCCCTATAGCTCCTGTGCCATTGCACCCTAAACCAGCTGAAGCTTCTGACCACCCATGTAAAACATATTGCAATAGTCCAGCTGAAAGGTAAGTAATGATTCAATAGTTGTGAACATTGGCTGCCAATTCATGAATGGGCACAATTGCTGTTAGATCTGGAGCGTGGGCGCAAGGAACGGAGACGAGGCATCGAATAGTGACTCCAACTCTTTATTAGTGACTTCAGAACAGAGCAAAGGACTTGGGCAGCAGCAGCTCCTTTTATAGGGCTGGCTGCTGTCACAACAACCAATGATTTGAGTTTGCCGCGCTGGTAGCGTCCAATCAGCGGCGACCCGCTGTCAGCCAATCAGATCAGTCAGAAACGACCAATCACGATCCGCTGTTCGCGGGCCAATCAGAAGTGCAGGATTACGAGCCTGCCGTGGAAGCAAAACTCTTTAGGATTTTAAACTAACGCGTTTGCTTAGTTCGTAACACCCCTCCCCCCTAGGTTCCGTCTGAGGGGTGGGGTGATGTATTCTCGCAAGTAAGCAGGTCGTTTCACCTGTCTATCTGATTTGCGTTGCTCCACCAGTCCTTGCCCTGACTCTGGTTCCGATGGGCTGT
This sequence comes from Notechis scutatus, assembly GCF_049901735.1. Taxonomy (NCBI): domain Eukaryota; kingdom Metazoa; phylum Chordata; class Lepidosauria; order Squamata; family Elapidae; genus Notechis; species Notechis scutatus. The sequence goes on from NC_142012.1 coordinate 105,816,374, forward strand.
TCGCTGAGCTCAGCGGCAAGGCTGGTCCAACTTCTTCGCTGGGCGACTCAGGGTTGTCATCCCCGCTTCCGTCAAGGCTGTCATCCGGATTCCTTGGATTTGCTGCTGTCGCAGTGCTGCTTTGTGGCGAGGCGATCATCTGGTCCAGCTCTCCTTCGGAAGGTGAATATCCCAGGGTTGGTTGTGCTGAGTTCTGGGTTTCGAGTACTGGGTCGTATGCTAGCTCTTTTTCGGCTCCCTCGATTTCCCTTCCCCTCCAGGTTTGAGGTTCAGGGCTTGTGACGGGAGTAGGTGCCAGTCTGGAGCGAAGTTGGTCAATGTGGCGCTTCCACATTTTCCCATCAGCAGTTTGTAAACGGTAGGAACGGGGCCCCGTAAGTTGAGTTATGGTAGCGGGGACCCACAATGGGTCACCAGAGAAGTTTTTGGCAAAAACTGTGTCGACTACCTTGAACGTGCGATACCTGCTGCTGGACCCCAGGGGCTTTTCCAGTGTGTAGGCAGGGTGTAGGCGGTCAAGATGTGAGCGAAGTTTCCGTCCCATAAGGAGTTCGGCTGGGGTTTTGTTTGTGGTGCTGTTTGGGCTGATATGTTGGAGGAGAAGCATCCTGGTCACCTTATCATTGATGTCCCCTTGTTCCATCTTGTGTAAAGTTTTCTTTATGAATTGGACCATTCGCTCAGCCCTGCCATTGGCCGCAGGGTGAGCTGACGATGTTAAGGCGTGGCGTATCCCCTGGTCTGCTAGGTACTGTTCAAATGCAAGAGCAGTGAATTGGGGTCCATTATCTGAAACCAGGACATCTGGCAACCCGTGCGTGGCGAATAGTCTATTTAGTTTTTTAACGACTGCTTCTGTGGTGGTGCTCTTCATTTTGTGGACCTCTAGCCAATTGGAATAGGCATCCACAGTTATAAGAAATGTATGCCCCTTGTTAGGTCCCGCAAAATCGATGTGGATACGGGACCAGGGACCCCGGGGTGTTTCCCATTCAGTTGGCGGGGCTTTTGGTGGAGCTGAGCGAGTTTCCTGACACTTGCTGCAAGTGGCCACCCAGGTTTCTATTTGCTTATCTATACCTGGCCACCAAGCGTAGCTCCTCGCTAGTGCCTTCATTCGCACGATGCCAGGATGTCTGTTGTGCAATAGTTTCAGAACTTTATGCTGTAGTCGCTCCGGAATGATGACTCTGTCTCCCCACAAGACGCATCCTCTTTGTGAGAAGAGCTCTGTCTGTCAGTTTTTGAATGGTTTGAAGGTGTTGTTGGGTTCGTTGTCAGGCCAACCTCTTTCCACCCAGCTGAGGACTCATGCTAAACAAGGATCCTTCCTTGTTTCTGATTTGTCTTGTGCAGTTAGTGGTGGTGAAGGAAGGGTTTCGATTTGAAGCGTAGCTAGGGATGGAGCTGGGTCGTTTATGACTTCAGGTAGCAGCGAGCGACTCAAGGCGTCAGCGTGGGGAATGGCTTTCCCCGGGCGGTGCAGCAGTTGGTAATCGTATGCGGCTAAAAATTCTGACCAACGTGTCATTCTTGGCGATAAGATGTGGGGCGTTGGTTTGTCTCCTGCTAAAATGCCAAGTAATGGTTTGTGATCGGTAATTATGGAAAAGGGTCTTCCATATACATACTCATGGAATCGTTTGATCGCAGCCACAATAGCGAGAGCCTCTTTATCAAGTTGGCTATAGTTTCTTTCGGTTTTAGATAAAGTTCTTGAAAAAAACGCAATAGGTGCCTCAGTACCGTTTGGCAGGACGTGGCTCAGGATGGCTCCTACTCCAAACGGTGAGGCATCGCAGGTGACAGTTAAGGGTAAAGTCTCGTTATATTGTATCAATACAGCATCTGAAGTTAACAGGTCTTTTACTTGCTGAAAAGCTCGCTCTTCCCGATGTCCCCAGACCCAGGAAGCCTTCTTGTCAAGGAGCCTATGCAGGGGTTCAGCAACAGTCGCCTTCTGGGGCAAGAAGATGTTATAAAAGTTAATGAGTCCCAGGAAGGCTTGGAGGTCTGTTTTATTTCTAGGTCTTGGGGAGTTTTTTATTGCAGTCAGTTTTTTCTCAGTAGGGTGAATTCCCTGTTTGTCAAGAAGGTACCCCAGGAATGCAACCCTCTCAGTACATAGTTGGCACTTGTCCTTCTTGACCTTCAGGCCAGCGTCTTTGAATTTCTGGAGAACCATTTTGAGTCATTTTTCTAATAGGCTTCTAGTGGGGGCAGCTATCAAGACATCATCGAAGTAGGGCACGACCCCTTTTATGCCTTGTAGCAATCTTTCCATCAAACTTTGGAAAATGCCAGGTGCTACACTCACTCCGAATTGAAGTCTATTACACTTGAATGCACCTCTGTGCGTGACTATAGTTTGGGCCTCTGCAGTCTGTGCATCTACGGGCAACTGCTGTAGGGGTACGCCTGAGCTAGGTCCAATTTTGCGAATATTTTTCCACCTCCCAGGGAATGAAGAAGGTGTTGGACCACAGGTACAGGGTAAGCGTTCTGCTGGAGCGCGTGATTTAGGGTGGCCCAGTAATCCCCACAAATTCTCAAAGATCCGTCAGGTTTTATGGGGATTACGATTGGGGTCTCCCATTGGGCGTGGTCAATCGGTTCCAACACGCCCTGGGCTATTAATTTGTCCAATTGTTCATCAATCTTTGGCTTGAGTGCAAAGGGCACTCGATGAGGCTTAAGGCGAATGGGCGCAACATCGGGGCTGAGGTTAAATGATATGGGGGATCCCTTGTACTTGCCTAGCTTCTCGGTCAACACGTCCTGGAATTCCTGGACGAGGGCCGCTTCCCAGTCATCACTTTCGGTCTGGTTGATGCCGGCTAGTTCAATTCCTAATGGCACGAACCACTGCAAACCTAGCAGGCTGGGCTGATCTCGATCGATGACGGTCAGAGGTAGGGTTGTAGTGTGGTCTTTGAAGGATACTCGGACGTGGCTGGAACCGGCAACTGGAATTCTGTTTCCTTGGTAGTCTTTCAATATGATTTTTTGAGTGCTGAGGTCCTGGCGACGGATGTCAGGGATCAGCTGTTTGAAGGTTTTCCAGGAGACCATGGATAGGGACGACCCGGAGTCGACCTCCATAACACATGGTCGATTCTCAATGGCGACCTTCACTCGGATTTTCCTTGCATCAAGGGATGAAGCGTGGCCGATGGTGATGGTCTGATCTGCCTCTTCTCGTCTGGACAAAGTGGCAGGTGCTCGATTTCTGTAGTAGTGGTTCCATTGATTGCTTAGGCGGTCCCGATTTACTGGTGGGGTGCCTGTTGTCTGCCGGAAATTATTTTGTCTTCTGGTTGGGCTGGACCCTCGCTTGCTTCTGCAGACCTTTTCGATGTGGCCCCTCTTTCCACAGGAACGGCAGAGTGCGTCTAGGAATTTGCAGTTTGATCGCAGGTGATTTCCCCCGCATCCAGCACATTGACACGGAGGATTGTGATTTCGCTGGTCTCGCTGGTCGCATTCTGACCTGAGTCTGTTGACCTCCTCTTCCTCATATTCTGATGAGGATTCGAGGTCTTCATGGTGGGTGGTCGTTGTGTGCCTCTCGGAGAAAGGCGTGGTGTCACTGGCGAGTTGGCGGTGCGGTGCGTTCGCTCGGGGCATTCGAGCGGCTGACTTCCTGGTTGCTTCTGCTGCAGTAGCATTGGCGATGACATCTGCGAGGGTGATGTCTCCCTTCGCCATGATCTTGCTCTGGGTCGTGGGGTCTTTGAGGCCCAGAACGATTCGATCTCTCATGGCTTCCTCGAGATTTGCGAAGCCACAGAGTCCCCCCAGGTTCCTGAGGTCAGCGATGAAGTCTCCAACACTTTTGCTTTCCTGTTGGTCCCTCTGGTAAAACTCGTGTCTCCTGATGAGTGTTGGCACTGCCGGTGCATAATGGGCCCGGAGGATTGGGGCGAGGTTGTCCCAGTCCATTGTCTTGACTTCTGCTGGTTTCGCAAGTGCTTTCGCCATCTTAAAAACGGCGGGCCCGCAATGGGTCAGGAACACAGCTTGTTTCTTGCCAGGCATAGCATCTTTCAGATTATTGGTCTCCAGGAACATCTGGAACTTGTCCATATACGAGTCCCAGTCTTCGTTAGCCAGGTCAAATGGAGCGGGTGGTATAGCGCTGCTGGTCATTGTGCCGCTTCTTGGTGCGCTCTCAGCCACGTGCTCTGTTAGCGTTCGGTGAGTGTTCAGTCAGGTCTATCGTCTCCGCATCCCACCTTTGTTGCCAGTGTTAGATCTGGAGCATGGGTGCAAGGAACGGAGGCGAGGCATCAAATAGTGACTCCAACTCTTTATTAGTGACTTCAGAACAGAGCAAAGGACTTGGGCAGCAGCAGCTCCTTTTATAGAGCTGGCTGCTGTCACAACAACCAATGATTTGAGTTTGCTGCGCTGGTAGCGTCCAATCAGCGGCGACCCGCTGTCAGCCAATCAGATCAGTCAGAAACGACCAATCACGATCCGCTGTTCGCGGGCCAATCAGAAGTGCAGGATTACGAGCCTGCCATGGAAGCAAAACTATTTAGGATTTTAAACTAACGCGTTTGCTTAGTTCGTAACAATTGCCACACAAGATGTAATTTTCAGAATGTTTTTTTAATCAGGACTGCCACTGCTCTTTGAGAAGAGGAGAACTTCCAGCTTATGCACCAATTCTGTACAATGCAATGTAGCCCTGGATATATATATAAGGTGATAGAAGATTAATGGTTTTGGACCTCTCTCTTCAATGAGATGGACAGTTCTCTGATTAGTGTACATAAACCTGTAATTACATGATTGATTCTTCCAGGATATTTAACTTATACAAGAATGTGGTGAAGAAGGTATTTTAACTGATACCTGCAGGTTCATTTCTCTCAATGTTTTTTAATTTCTAAATTGCTTTATGCTGCTTTGCTAAAGAAAAATAGAACATTATAACCTGACATCTCAGGAAGCTTACTCATGTTAGGTGACAAATTTTAATAACATGTTCTCTACAGGTAATGCTCATTTATGATTGCAATTGGAACTTGAATTTCTATTGTTAAAAAGATGGTTGTTAAATAAGTCACACAGTTATTAAGGTGAATCCAGTTTCACTCATTAGCTGTCAGAAGCTGGCTGTGAACAGAAATGGTGGTCATGGAAAACTGCAAATGGTTGATAATGCCCAAATTTTAATGACATGACTGTGGGTTGTAAGTTGCAGTTGTACAACTACAATGGTTGTAACCGCAAGGACTGGTTGTAAGTCACTTTTTTCAGTGCTATTGTAAATTTGAATGGTTGTAAATAGAGGAATTTTGCTGGGTCTGTCTTGCCAAAGTGTTAGTTTCTTTTTTAATTCAGATGCACTGGTTAGCATTTATTTTTTTTACCCTTACCCAGTTAAATCCCCACAACACCCAAAGTGGTAAAAGAAGACATTAAGAAGAACCCAGTTAAATTTTCCTGGTATGGCAATGATTAAAATTTTTCTTTTTCAATTTTGGAGCCAAGTCAAGCTTATTTCTCTTTCAGTAATGCTAAGTAAACAGTATTCCTTTCTGATTATTGTATGGCACAGTAAGAATGTAGGGAACTAGTATGTAAAAACAGCTCTGGACTTTGGCAATGATGAATCTTTCCTCTTTCCAGCATAAACAAATTCACCCTGCCATCACACCCTGCCCACTTGAAAGATTTGCTTTCCCTTTGCAATTCTAGGACTCTTAAATCATCAATATGTTTGCCAAGGAATCCTCAAATATGGATACACTGAGGCACTGTGTCTGAACATATGTTTGCACTGCTGATAGCTGTAAACTATGATAAGTTTGTGTTGCATATTAATGGAATATTTATACATGGTAATTTACCAAGTATGAGTCATTTATCTAATAAAAATGTTAATTACAACTTCCAAGGTATATTTATTAATAAATTGCCATGGAAAGTACAATAAAATATCATTTTCTTTCCCACCCAAGAAAATTCTCCAACCCCTCTTTTTAATGAGATTTCATCGCAAGAAGAATTTAAGAATTATATGACATCAAAGCTACTCTACTGATTTTGTAAATTTTAAGGTGTTCTAGGAGATCTAAAAACATTGGTCTGACTGATATAGTCACAAATATATCTGTTGCAGAGAAAGAGAAATGATAATAGAAAAAAATGAAGATTTGAGTAATTATTAGGAAATGGCCTAGTTTGCCATAACAAATGATATGTTGGTTCCATAAAAAGTTAGTCATGCTTCAGGTTGCAATCTCTTATGCATTTACCTGGGTCTGGTTTATTTGCATTTAATTCGGTCTATTTTTCTATATAAAGTAGATATCTATAGGATTGTATTTCTATGTTTGACTAATTAATAAGTAATGAGTAAGAGAAATCCCATTGATTTCAACTAATAGATAATTTCTGGATTTACTTCACAGGGACTGAAACACAATTAACTTTTTAAAGATTGAAAAAACCCAGAGATTATTTAACAATTTATAATTTAATAATTAATTTAATAATTAAATATATCCCAAATAATATATTTGTAAAGCTTCAATACTACAATACTACCAAGAGAAAAATATAAAAAAAGAAAAATAAATAAACTGAAAAGAAAATAAAAGAAAAAGGAAAACTGAAGAAACAGAATTAATTCTACAAAGATGTTTGGAAGAGGTATACAAAAATACAAGTTAAAAGAAGTAGATATCTTTCCATAAGGCAGTTGGACCATATTCTTATTTTTAAGATATTAAATATAAAAATATTCTTTATTAAAATGATTCCAGATCAATATACTTTACAGTGTCTGGATTAATCACCTGCCCCCGTACATCGTATAATTCAGGAATATAGAAGAAATCATTAGAAAAACAAGTTTAGTTTCTTTTTGTTTTGCTGATCTAGAAACCTCACAACCCTTTCAAAATATTCTGCTTGCCAACCTAAACTCAGAAAATGATCCCATATTGTAGATCTTTAAAATCTGTCACAGTTCAGACTTGGATTTGTAATGAATGGAAATGAGCAGTTTTAATTTTAACCTTGTATTTTGGCTGCACATAAAAGATTTGGATAAAGTCTGTGACAGACTGAACTTCCTCAGTATTATAAGAAAAGCTTAAATATTATAAATATTTTCACAGAATAGGATTCCTTCATCCTTCAGTTTTCCTATTAATTGGTCCCTAAGACTTTTTTTTTATTTTTTATTTTTCGGATTGAAGGAATTAAATCTATTTCAAATAGTTTTTCTATATTTACTGTTTTAAAAAATCATGAAGAAAAAAACCTTTAAAAGAGATTTTTAACAACTGAAGTGGGGAATAATTATACCTCCTGCCCACCTCATTAAATATTTTTCTTTCAATATTATGGATAAGCCACCAGATATGACTATATGGGAGCAACAATCATTGATTGTTTCACACACACACACACACAGAGAGAGAGAGAGAGAGAGAGACAGAGTTTGACTGGAGCACTAAGTAAAATGCATTCTTTTTTCTAGAAATTAGTCATAATAATAAAGAAAATATTAGCCGACAACATACATTTTATATTACTTCACTTTTGCTGTTATCAATTGCCCTCCCTTGTGTATGCACTCAGATGATATATGTTATCGTAAACAGGGAACAATGAGGTGGATCTTTTGGCTCTGTGTGGCTCTGTATCAGCAGCTCTGGTTACTACCCTCCACAACAGGCATCTACAGATGCCTCAGCCTTTCCTGTTCTGCCTCCTTTCTTGGATCAGTATGTCCCCTGACATTAGGTCAGTGCTGACTCTCTGGCCTTTTGCAAAGCTGTTAAGACCTGGCTTTTTCGCAGGCCTTTGACATCTGTAGATGGTATTTGTCTTGCTTTCTCCTGAGGCTGAATGTTTCTCTCTGGGATACTCTTTGGTGTTAGGGATGTTGTTGTTATTGCTGCTCCAGAGGTATTTTTATATTATTTTAGACTGAATGCTAGTTGTAGCTCTGTAAGACACTCAGAATCAATTACGATTGGAGCATTGAATAAGTCTATTGCATAAGATAATATAACTTCATTTATATAAATGTATATGTTCTCCAGCAGGTAGATCTTCTCTCGATTTACAGCATATAGGATTTATCTCTGTGTCGAACACAGCAAAGTACTGAGTTTTTGCTGTTACCTAGTTCCTGGCTGCAGGCCTGAGTTTTTAGAAAATAGAGATGCGTATCTGTGCCTGTTCTGAATCCTGACACAAAGGACATAACACAGACAGCAGCTTCGTTAGTTTTATTTCCAGATAATCTCAGTATAAGCACTTTAGAGTTCCTTTTAACTTATTTTTGATAAAATAAAATACAGCTTTTAGCTTTTTGCAGGATCACAGTCCCTTTTGCCTTTTGTTATGCTTTGACTATCAGTCAATCAATTCCTGGACTGTTTGCTCTTCCTATTTTCCAATTCAATTTAATTTTGCATTTTGTAAGTCATCTGGAGTAACCTATGTGTGAATTGAATAGTTAAATAAATAAATAAATAAATAAATAAATAAATAAATAAATAAATGCATACATACATACATACATAAATTTATTTAATAAATAAATAAACTCCTTTAGCGTATACTTTTCATTCAGGGTATGTGTTAAGTTTGGAGAGTAATGGAGACCAGACATCTGACCAGTGACTTCAACTCTTTATTAACAGTAAATAGAACAGAACAGAGCAAGCTATGGGCAGCAGTAACCCCTTTTATAGGGTTGGCTGCTACCCTATTAACCAATACTAAGTGCATCAAGTTCAAACTAATAACCAATAAGAAGTGTCCTAAGCTTGGCCAATCAGGGGCTTGTTATGAACCAATCCTTGTTCATTGTTTAAGGACCAATCAAATGTGCAGGCTTCCAAAACCTGTTTTGCATTTAGGCTTAGTAATTTTATTCATTCACAACAGTATGCATGTACACCCACACATGCACACACTGTTTGATTGGAGCATTAAGTCAAATGCATTCTTTTTCTGGAAATTAGCCATAATAATAAAGAAAACACTAGCCGACAATATACATTTTATAGGAAGAATATGTGATTTTATTCATACAAGCAGAGTAAAGGTTTGTCTTTTTTTTTTTTTTCAAAATCAGATATAAGTGTGACCCTGTAAAGTTTTATTCCTTGGTCTTATAAACTGATTTTAGGGGTTTGATTTTTGTACAGACCAGTGCATGTATTCTGTTTCTATGAGCCCTTGTGACTATGCTGAGACTTATTGATTGGCTTTCTCTGGTTTTAACTATCGGTTGTAACTCCGCTGTTGCTACGACTAAAACTTCGAGTCAATAACTTCAACAGCTTTTCTAAGCAGGAACAATGTTGAACTTAGCAAAAGAGAGGAAAACTATTCCCACTAATTTAGAAAATATGATAAAAACACTGTTCTCCACTCTGCTGCCCGTCCTTTGCAATTACAGACTTTTACCCAATAATAATTGATGTTGTCTGTCATGTTTTTATTTATTTATTTATTTAATTATTTATTTGATTTGCCAATTGTTTACAAGATAATAAGTATAAGTGTATACATAGATGTGAATACATGAAATGGGTACATATAAGAAAAATAAAAGAAGAATAAGAGAAACAATAGGACAGGGACGGTAGGCACGTTGGTGCGCTTATGCACGCCCCCTACAGACCTCTTAGGAAAGGGGTGAGGTCAATAGTAGACAGTCTAAGGTTAAAGTTTTTGGGGTTTGGGGAAGAAACTACAGAGTCGGGTAGAGTATTCCAGACATTGACCACTCTATTGCTGAAGTCATATTTCCTGCAATCAAGTTTGGTGCGGTTAACATTGAGTTTGTATCTATTGTGTGCTCTTGTGTTGTTATGGTTGAAGCTGAAGTATTCATTGACAGGTAGGACATTGCAATGTATGATTTTATATACCATGCTTAAATCAGACCGAAGACGGGCGTAATTCAAGGTTTTCTAGTTCTAGAATTTCAAGTCTGGTGGCATAAGGTATTCTACAGCGAGTGGAGGAGTGGAGAACTCTTCTTGTGAAATATTTCTGGACTTTCTCAATTGTGCTAATATCAGATATGTAATGTGGGTTCCAGACTGATGAACTGTATTCGAGTATTGGTCTAGCAAATGTTTTGTATGCTCTGGTTAGTAGTGTGATATTACCAGAGAAAAAGCTACGTAGGATTAGGTTAACAACTCTTAATGCCTTTTTGGCTATGTAGTTGCAGTGGGCTCTAGCACTTAGATCATTAGAGGTGAGTATTCCAAGGTCCTTTACAGAGCTTGGGTTATCAACAAGATCTTGACTATTCAGCTTGTATTTTATTTTCTGATTTTTTTTGCCAATATGTAAAACAGAGCATTTATTTGTTGAGATTTGAAGTTGCCATTTGTTTGACCATTCTGATACATAGTCGAGATCTTTTTGTAGGGTAGCAGTATTGTCTGTGGTATTGAACAGCTTTACATCATCAGCGAAAAGAACGCAATTGCTCTTAATATGATCGCAGTTCTACTCAACTTCTTTTCCTGTTGTCTCCTCTTTGTATTAGTTGGAAATGAGGAATTTACAGAGAAAAGCTTGGCAGGGACAAATGCATTTTGTGCCAAAAGCAAGCTCCAGAAGAGCTAACAGTACAGGACACTATTATGAAGTTGCCATGTAGGACTGTCTCTTTAAAAGAAGCAAGCTGAATTTTCTGGAAGCAGATAAGTCCATGGACAATTGCTTTCCTATCTTCTTCTTTAAAAGAAGCCAAAGATCTATTTCAAAAACATTTCCGGCTCTTTATCTGTTATCTCCTCTAAGTAACAAAATCTTAAATATCTGTTTAAACAACCACTGCTGGTTTTTTTTTTTTTTTTTTTTGAGGCAGTACAATTTCTTTTCTGCACAGAGAAAACTTCCAAAATTATGATGTTCTTGCTGGGCTACAAAGATAGTTGAGGATGAACTATTTCAAAGATGGTTTTGATGAAAGGGAAATACTGACAGGGAGAACACAGTGCATTGTGGCACTGTAGTTTTGTTCAATTTTACATTTAAACTAAGGGGCTGATCATAATTTATTCTGTCAAAGAAGTGACCTGTGAGTAAAGAAGAGAGGGAAAATAGCACTTGATGATTAAAGGCTCTAAGAAATATTCTCTATCGCTGTGTCACCACTACATAATGCAGTATGTGTAACAGAAGCCAAAGTGTTTGAATTTTTCCCTAATTAGGTGTGGACTCCAGATTCTAGGTCTTGAGGGAAGTAAGCAGTGAATTCCATGATAGGAAGTTTTACCAGGCACCAGAGCTGGTAAATTTACTCGCACATTTCACTGTGCACTAAATGTATATTAGAAGCAATGCTGGAGAAACTCCAAAGAATGCTTTAATCCACTAAAGCTTCACAGATACCTGCATTTTAACACCAGCTTTCATAATGATAATCATGAATTGAGCCTCATTTTGTTTCGTGTCCATTGCCGTTCATACTGATATGCTTTGGGACACTTGAACAATTTATTAACATTTTATTATTTATTAACACATTATTTATTAATATTTATTTTTGATGGGATAGCTGAATGGCATGGTGGCCTAGAGATGGAGGTCTCACGTCACAATCAGGAGGCTTGTGAGTTTGATCCCAGGTAGCGGCAGATATTTCTCTCTCTGGGTGCAAAGAGAAAATATTTGCTGTGAAGTCTGCATTAGCGTCAGGAAGGGCATCCAGCCAATAAACACTCAGCTCCATTCAGTCACCCCAATTCCATCCTGATGCAAGGGATTACAGGGTCATTAAAAGAAAAAAAAAAGATGGGTTAGCTATAATCCAAGTTAATTCTAAAGAATATTTCCTTTCCAGATTAAACTGAATTGAAGCTTGTGGCTTGTCTGTCTGTATATACCTATAAGAAAGAAGATATAACTTTGTTCCAATAAAGACATAGCCAGAAAGAGCTAAATCAGAAGAACTCTTGTAAATGAGGAGTATTCTCTCTCACACACAAACATATCAGTGGTGGGATTCAAAGATTTTTACCACCGGTTCAGTGGGCATGCCAAACACGCACTTTGCGCAGGTGGAGAGGCATTCCAACTCACCTGCTGCAAGCCTGTACTCTCCCTCACGCTTCAGCAGCTGCTGTGCAGCACTCCGCTGTGCCGCGCAAAGCAGCTGCACTTCAAAAGCAGGGAATAAAGATGAGTATGGGAGCCCGGGCAGCTGGGTGGGGCCAACAGCAGAGTGGCAGAGAGAGAACAAGTTCGGTCTCTGCTGCCTATCGGCGCTACCGGCTCAGGAGAACCAGGCCGAACTGGTAGAATACCACCACTGACACATATATACCTAATATCTAATATCTTCTTTGATTAAGTTCAAAGGTTAAAAGATAATGAAATGTTTTCTAAAGAAAGCATGGAATTTGCATGTGGAAGTTACTTGATGGAAGAGATATCATTGATATATGATATCACTGATATTAATATATGTATGATATCACTGATATCATTAATATATGTATTAATGTATTAATATGTAAATTATGAATATCCTAGTATATTCCAATAGCATCATGTACAACATGGGAAAGGAGATCTGAGCATTGTCAAGTATATAGGGAAGGTAAAAATATTAATGATGTAAAAAATAAAGATAATGTATGAAGCAGTATAGTATACCTGTTTCAAGTTGTATTTCCAAGGTGTTCTATTCTTAAAGTTATAAATTAAGCCTGTTAGCTTCAATTAAATCATCCAAATCTCATTAAAGATTTAGCGGCCTGTCTATTCCCAATAATAATTCTATCCATGTTCAGTGGATATTGTTATGAACTAATAAAAACTATTTAATAAAAACTTATCAACCTCATGATAAGCAGGCTTGTAATCCTGCACCTTTGATTGGCCCATTGATAGCGAACAGGGATTGGTCCTTACGGAGCAACCTGATTGGCTATTAGTTGAACATCTCTCATTGGGCAAAAGTTAAGCATTTGGACACAAGTCATTGGTTAACGGGTCAGCAGCCAGCTCTATAAAAGAGTTGCTGCTGCCCAAGGTTTCTCACGCTCTGTTCTTAATCCTTAATAAAGAGTTGGAGTTCACTAGTTCTCTGACTCGTCTCCGTTCCTTGCACCCATGCCCAGAATCTAACACTGGCGACGAGGATGGGATGCGGAGACGATAGAGCTGACTGAACACTAAAGAGCGCCAAACAGAGCACGTGGCTGAACGCGCACCAACGACGGCAATATGGCCAGCGGTGCTATACCACCCGCTCCATTTGACCCGGCAAACGAAGACTGGGACTCGTATATGGATCAGTTCCAGATGTTTCTGGAGACCAATAACTTAAAGGACGCTACAACCGGCAAGAAACGAGCAATATTCCTGACCCATTGCGGACCGGCTGTATTTAGGATGGCGAAATCACTTGCAAAACCGGCTGAGGTGAAATCAATGGACTGGGACGCCCTCGCTCCCCTCCTACGGGCCCACTATACACCCACAGTGCCAACACTTGTCCGAAGGCACGAATTTTACCAGAGGGACCAACGGAAAAGTGAAAGTCTTGCAGACTACATCGCTGACCTCCGGAACTTGGGAGGCCTCTGTGGGTTCTCCAACCTCGAAGAAGCTTTGCGAGACCGCATAGTTCTGGGATTAGATGACCAGACGATGCAGAGCAAGATCATGGCCAAAGGGGACATCGATCTTGCCGATGCCATCGCAGACGCTACCACAGCAGAAGCAACCAGGAAGTCGGCCGCTCTAATGCGCCGCACCAACGCACCGCTCCGTCAACTCGCGAATAACACCTCGCCTCGCCCCAAGAGGCACTCAACAACGGCGCACCATGAAGACCTGGAATCCCCATCAGAAAGTGATGAGGACGAGGTCAACCGACTCCAGTCCAAACGAGACCAACAAAACCAACGATTCCCGCGACAATGCGCGGGTTGTGGGGCAAACCACTCACGATCCGATTGCAAATTCCTCGACGCACTCTGCCGTTCCTGTGGAAAAAGAGGCCACATTGCAAAGGTCTGCAGAAGCAAGCGAGGGTCCAGTCCAAAGCGCAGGGAGAATAACTGTACCCAGTCTTCGGGATTCGCTCCTGTGAATCGAAACCACCAGAACCACCAATGGAACAACCACTCCTACAGAAATAAAACACCTGCCACTTCAACGAGACGAGAAGAGGCACACCAAACCATTACCATCAGCCACGCTACCTCCTTAGATGCAAGAAAGATCCGAGTGAAGGTCGCTATCGAGAACCAACCATGCGTGATGGAAGTCGACTCGGGGTCGTCTCTCTCGATGGTTTCCTGGAAGTACTTCAAACAACTAATCCCGGCCATCCGTCATCAGGACCTCAGCCCCCAAAGGATCATACTCAAGGATTACCAGAGCAACAGAATCCCAGTCGTTGGTTCCAGCCAAGTCCAAGTCTCCTTCAAGAATTGTATCGCATCACTACCACTGACCGTCGTCGACCGTGACCGGCCTAGCTTATTAGGCCTACAATGGTTCGCCCCGCTCGGGATCGAGGTAGCCGGCGTCCACCGAGCTGAGAGCAATGACTGGGAGGAGTCTCTCGTCCAAGAATTCCAAGACGTTTTTTCAGACGAGCTAGGCAAGTACAAGGGGACCCCAATATCGTTTAACCTCAACCCTGAAGTAGCTCCCATCCGCCTTAAGCCTTGTCGGGTGCCTTTTGCACTAAAACCAAAGATCGACGAGCAACTCGATAAATTAATAGCCCAGGGCATTTTAGAACCAACCGACCATGCCCGTTGGGAAACCCCAATTGTAACACCCATTAAACCAGATGGATCGTTAAGAATTTGTGGGGATTATCGGGCCACTTTGAACCACGCACTTCAGCAAAGTGCTTACCCGGTGCCGGTGGTTCAACACCTTCTCCACTCCCTGGGTGGTGGGAAGATATTCGCTAAATTGGATTTAGCACAAGCGTACCAACAGTTGCCCGTAGATGCGGAAACTGCAGAAGCACAAACTATCGTTACGCATAGAGGCGCTTTTAAGTGCAATAGACTCCAATTCGGAGTGAGCGTAGCTCCAGGAATTTTTCAAAGTTTAATGGAGAGACTCTTATAAGGGGTCGTGCCATATTTTGATGATGTCTTAATCGCCGCCCCTAATAGAGACATCTTAGAAAAGCATCTCAGAATGGTTCTAAGGAAATTTAAAGACGCCGGCCTGAAGGTAAAAAAAATAAATGTCAACTGTGTACTGAGAGGGTGGAGTTCCTGGGATACCTTCTCGATAGTCAAGGAATCCATCCCACTGATAACAAGCTAAAAGCGATTAAAAACGCCCCAACGCCTAAAAATAGAACAGACCTCCAAGCCTTTCTGGGGCTCATTAACTTCTACAACATTTTCTTGCCCCAGAAGGCGACTGTAGCGGAGCCCTTACACAGACTTCTTGATAAAAAAGCAACCTGGGTCTGGGGACATCGAGAGGAACGCGTCTTCCAACAAGTGAAAGACTTACTAACCTCCAACGCTGTTTTGATGCAGTACAACGAGACTTTACCCTTAACTATTACTTGCGACGCTTCACCGTTTGGAGTGGGAGCAATCTTAAGCCATGTACTACCAAACGGAAATGAAGCACCTATTGCGTTTTTCTCACGAACATTATCAAAGGCTGAAAGGAACTATAGCCAACTCGATAAAGAGGCCCTTGCTGTTGTGTCTGCTGTGAAGCGCTTTCATGAATACGTGTACGGACGAGCATTTACCATAGTCACAGATCACAAACCATTGCTTGGTATTATAGCGGGAGACAAGCCAACCCCCTATATATTATTGCCAAGAATGACTCGTTGGTCTGAGTTCCTAGCTGCCTACAATTATTTGTTGCAACATCGCCCGGGGAAAGCCATTCCCCACGCTGATGCGTTAAGCCATTCCCCACTTCTGGAAACCGTCAACGACCCAGCTCCAACCCTCACGACGCTCCAAATCGAAACGCTGCACTCGCCGCCACTAACAGCGAGAGACATCGCGATCGAGACGAAACGGGATCCTGTCCTGGCACGAGTTCTCAGCTGGGTCGAACGAGGATGGCCAGCCGACCAACTCCACGACAATTTCGCACCATTCAAGAATCGGCAGACAGAGCTTTTCTCCCAGAGAGGCTGCGTTCTCTGGGGTGATAGAGTAGTCGTCCCAGAGAGGCTACAACAGACTGTTTTAAAAGTATTACACGAGGGACATCCGGGCATCGTGCGCATGAAGGCGCTCGCACGAAGCTATGCGTGGTGGCCGGGCATCGATAAGCAGATTGCAGCCTGGGTAACCACGTGCCAGAAGTGCCAAGACGTTAGCAACGCCCCACCTAAAGCAACGCCAACCAAGTGGGAAACCCCTCAGGGTCCGTGGTCCCGTATCCATGTTGATTTTGCGGGACCCACCAAAGGACACACGTTTTTATTAACAGTTGACGCCTATTCAAACTGGCTAGAAATCCAGAAAATGAAGACAACCACAACAGAGTCAGTCATTAATAAACTGAATAAATTATTCGCAACGCATGGGTTACCAGACGTTTTAGTTTCTGATAACGGGCCCCAGTTCACGGCCCTAGCTTTTGAACAGTACGTAGCGGACCGGGGCATCCGCCACGCGCTCACCTCGCCAGCGCACCCTGCGGCTAACGGAAGGGCGGAGCGAATGGTACAATTCGTCAAAAAAAACCTACATAAAATGGACTATGGGGACATCGATGACAAGCTCAACTGAATACTCCTGCTCCAACACATCACCCCACACAGCATCACGAATAAAACGCCTGCCGAACTGCTAATGGGGCGGAGACTTCGCTCTCACCTCGACCGCCTCCATCCTTCTTATTCACCAGAAAAACCTTTCGGATCTAGCGGGAAGTGCCGCGAATTCAAGGTAGGCGACTTGGTGTTTGCTAAAAACTTTTCTGGTGACCCATTATGGGTCCCTGCAACTATTACCCAACCCACCGGCCCCAGATCCTACCGCCTACAGACTAATGACGGGAGAGCATGGAAACGCCATATAGATCAGCTTCCATCCAGATTGGCACTCACCTTCCATGACTTCCCTAATTCACAAACTAAGGGGGGAGGGGATATCGAGGAGGCCGAAAACGGAATAGATGACGACGTAATCATGGGGACCCAGCAACCTAACCGAAGAAACGCGCAACCTGAAGAAGAATCAGGGAGCGGGGTAGCATCTCCGCCCAGAAATAGCACGAGGGAGGCAAGCCCACGGGACCCGGAAGTAAGCCTAGGAGACTGGGATAACAACAACGAGAGCTGCGCCGAGTCCTCTCGCACAGAAACGGAACTAGCCGTACCAGAAAACCTTGAAAGTGTTCCACCAGAATCGGACTGCAGACAAAAACCGGTGGAACTGCGAAAATCAAACAGGAAGGTGAAACGACCTGCATATCTACGCGAACATGTTACCGCACCCCTCAAACGGAACCTAGGGGGGAGGGGTGTTATGAACTAATAAAAACTATTTAATAAAAACTTATTAACCTCATGATAAGCAGGCTTGTAATCCTACACCTTTGATTGGCCCATTGATAGCGAACAGGGATTGGTCCTTACGGAGCAACCTGATTGGCTATTAGTTGAACATCTCTCATTGGGCAAAAGTTAAGCATTTGGACACAAGTCATTGGTTAACGGGTCAGCAGCCAGCTCTATAAAAGAGTTGCTGCTGCCCAAGGTTTCTCACGCTCTGTTCTTAATCCTTAATAAAGAGTTGAAGTTCACTAGTTCTCTGACTCGTCTCTGTTCCTTGCACCCATGCCCAGAATCTAACAGATATACCACAGCAGAGATGGTACTTTCAAGTAAACAATTTATTACTCCTATGAACTTTAATAAAATTCATCCTGGTTAGATAACTTACACTTAAATGGTCAGATCAGTATTATTCCTTTCATGTGTAGTGTCATTTTTATGAATGTAAAACTTTTCAAGAAGGCCACAGATGTCAAAATACTAGTAACAAGAAGAAAGTTAGAATATAGGGACCCACGTATAATGAAGAGGTGATAGCAGAATGAGAAAGCATGGGTGATGTCTCAGTCTGACATATCTCTGAAAAGTTTGTGACCATTTCAGATGAAAGATTTGAAACTGTGAAATGTTATTATGACAAGTGACTGACATGCCCCTTCATGGAGGACCTGGCAGGTAACATAGTCATTCAAATTCAATAAGCAATTTTAAATTAAACTGTTATAGGGTAATAAGAAAAAAAGATCCAGCATACATTGATATTCTCCTTTTTATTAATTATAAGTAGACAAAAGAATATTTTTCATTTGGTTATTCTATCAATTAAGTTTTTAAAAAACTCATTTTATGAAGAGCATTTTGCTAATAATGAGAAAATTCTATATATTCCATCTGTGTCTCAGTTGGATACTGCAGGCTCCACTTTTCAGGCCAAAAGTTTATAATTTTGATATTTATTTTATCTAACCTATCTTCTTGTTTTAAAGACAGAGTCATGAAGCCAGAAAAGCCTTAAGCCTTTGGAGGAGAAGGGCTAGGTATATTGACTTATTAATCAATTTTATATCTTAGGGTGGCATGGTAAAGAGGAGGATGCTGTATGCCACCCTTCAGGAAGGAAGTGACAATAATGAAATTCACTCAGGTATCCAACCTTTCTGTAGCTTATACGAATGTTTTAGGCAATTGTTTTTGCTAGCTCTGGCAGAGCAACAGATTGTGAGTTATTTATTGTTGTTGTCAGTTCTTCCTTCTTCAGCTCCAATCCTTACCGGTATTATTAATATTTAGAGAAAGGAAAAGAATGGAGAACCAAATGTGCAACAAAAATGTATTAGGATAGTGCAAAGAAACTGGGAGAGGGGAAAGACAGTTGGGAACATCAGAGATGCTTTGAACCAGTTTGTGCCAGTCTTCAAGGACACCCAGAGGCCTGAAATGGTATGCCGGTTGCTACAAACACCGAAAGTTCCCAAAACATCTAGACTTCCACCAGAGGTGGTATTCAGCAGGTTCTGACCCGTTCTGGAGAACTGGTAGCGGAAATTTGGAGTAGTTTGGAGAACCGGCAAATACCACCTTTGACTGGAGATTTTTACAGTAGCCTTCCCCTGCCACACCCACCAAGCCACGCCCACAGAACCGGAAATAAAAAAAATTGAATCCCACCACTGCCTCCACCCATTAGCTGGAATTGGACTGGTCAAGGGAGGTAGGAAGGGTTGAGGGGAAAAGCCTGCATACTTTCATGCAGGAAATTTAGTTCTAGTCTGATTTACTGCAGCCAGCAACCATAGTAAAAAAAATCGATCATTTCATCCAAATGGAGTCAAGGGTTTTTCTTTCCTAAGGGATCGGACTGGGGCAGATCTGACAGTTGCCTTTTTTTTTTAAACAACCAGAGAGGTTAAGGGATTTAAGATATGAAGATTACAAAATCCAACAACTAAAATTATTAGTAAGTACTCTTCCCCTCCTAGATTAACTTGTCTTTGCAGACCAAAAATGGATCTCACACCAGAATAAGAAAAAAAATCCATAATAAAAGGATATATTTTTGTTCTGATCTTATCTTTTTTAATAAGTGTGTTTTATATATATATAGTTATAGGTATGGAATTTGTTAGGTTGTTCTGAATTTCTTTTAGTGCAGACAGAAGCTTTTAGTTTCACTTGCCTGAACTCTCAAAAATAAAATCAGCACTTATTTCAGGCTCATTACTCAATTGCAATAATTATTTTAATTCTTTCATACATAATACATAATATGCAGCATAGATTTCCATATCAAGAGGAATCTTGCTTCAGAAAAGACTTCTGCCGCCTTGTTATCACAATATTGTCATTGTTCCAAAACCGTAGGAGGTGTGTATGAAAAAGTTACGGCTGCTGAGCAACTATCACTGTGCAATTTAATTTCTAGCTTAAAAATGGAACAATGGCAACATCCAACATCAACAGTCACTGGGTAATTGCTGTGCTCTGGTAAGAGAATTGTATTCTATAATGAAAATTATTCAATATAAGGTCTGTGATGTTATATTAATTTTCTAAAGTTGAATTTTGCCCTGTTTCTTTGGACTCCCTCAGATCTTTATAATACCATCCCTGGAGGCCAACTACTTGATAAAGAGGTTTTAAAAATAGTATGACAACTATAGTTCATCTCCCATATATAAAAAATAAAGAATATGTAATATATTGTCCATGTCCAATTCATGATACTATCTCAAGGGTTCACCTATCTACAGTATCATCTGTCTGTCTGTCTGTCTGCCTGCCTGTCTATCATATTCATCATCATCTATCCATCCATTATCCATTTATCCATTATCATCATCATCTATCTAAAATCTGTCTAAAATAATGTATAAAATATGTTTCTTTTTAAAACAATGTATCTATGTTTATATTCTTTTTTCTTCTCTTTCTATTTTTCTTTCTAATTTTGCTTGTTGGTGTATTGTTCTTTTTAATTGTATTTTTGAATAAAATTATTATATTAAAAAAACATAAGCCAACTCTTCTGCCCCCGGTTTTCTTTAACATGCAATATAACTTTATCTAGTTTATTCCCAGTCTCTCCCCTCCCCCCCCCCGCCGCCCCCGAAATCCTATAGCATACAAGTTTTGGGCTTTTTGTATTATTTGTTGGTAGCATCAGTTTTTCTGGGACCAAACTTTGCTCTGGAAGCTGCCAAGAACCTTCTCCTAGAACTCATCTATTATTATTTTTTTGCCTCAGTTACTTTCTCCAGTCTTTAAACCATTTGCTTCACTGCCATGCAGATTTCCTGAAGGGCAGCCAAATCTGTCCCAACACTGCCTTCACTCCAAGAACCATATTTGTAATGACAAATCCTTCACAAACAGGGTACAGCAACAGCAAGGAGTCCCAGGAAAGTCACTCTTTGCTGTCAGTTGTTTGCAGCTTATATAAGTATAGGAGAGAAGACAGAAGCAGAAGAAACATACACATGGGTGCATGCACACAGATACACACAGAGAGAGAAAGAGGTGAGTGGAGGACAGGCAACAGAGTGGATGAAAGGCAAACCTAAACATTTAGACAATTTGGCATAATTCTGAATGTTTCACCACCCTCTTATGGATAGTAAGAATTCAAAATGAAATAGGTCCTGAAAATGCAATTAATGCAATAGGCAGTAGTGGAAAGTTTCAGTCATATACACATATGAACTTATCAACTGGTTGCTAGCTGCTTACTGGGCATGATGCAAGTTGTTAATAAAGCCTTTAAAGCCACAAATGCTCTCAAACCTAAGTGCCCAGAAAGTATTTCTGCTTTAAGAACTTACTCAGATTTGCAGGACAGGTTACTGAAAATGCCCTTGCTATCAGAGGCTTGTCTATTTCTCTTATATTAGTCCTGGGTACAGATCTCTGAGTGTTGTGTTTAGCTTCACTTTTCTAAAGAGACTCTAAACCAGGGGTCCCCAACCGCCGGTCCGCGGACCGGTACCGGGCCGCGGAACAAGCCTTACTGGGCCGCTGGTTGCTGGGCGCCGCCATCTTTTTTTGGTAAAAAGCAATTTTTCAAAAAGATGGCGGCGCTTGCTTGGTGAGCTTTTCCGGGTAGAAAGCCATTTCTACCGAAAAAGCTCACCAGAAGCGCTAGCGCCGCTCATTTGACGAAAAATCACTTCGTGACGTCACCGGAAGTGATTTTCGTCAAAAGATGGCGGCGCCAGCTGACGCCAGAACCGGCAGCTGGCGCCAGCTGACGCCGGAACCGGGCCGCGGCGTCGAAAAGGTTGGGGATCCCTGCTCTAAACTATTGCTTTTAGGTTGGAATTGTTAATTGATTTAGTATGTGAAAGAATGTATAACC
The DNA here is from genome assembly GCF_049901735.1 of Notechis scutatus. Lineage (NCBI taxonomy): Eukaryota > Metazoa > Chordata > Lepidosauria > Squamata > Elapidae > Notechis > Notechis scutatus. Next base: position 105,838,255 of record NC_142012.1, read on the forward strand.
TTTTTCTGTATAGCCTTTTTATTTTTTATCTCTTTCACTTTTATTGTTTTATTTTAGTATCCAAATTGTGCAGAAAGGCAGGCAGGATGCAAATTGAATAAATAAATAAATACAAAATGTTATCAGAGAGAAGGATATTTAGTTTTAAATTAGATTCAGTGTAGAAAATTTGCCTATGTGTCTAAGTATATTATGGTTACAGATAATGCCCTACGGGTAAAAAAAATTTCTTCCATATTGCCACTGGAAACAGATAAGGAATGTATTAATATGTTAATAATAACTCATTAAGATAAAATCATATTATAAGACACATGGACTAACAGGATCTTTTAATTGTTAGTACTATTATTTTTAATTTTAGATGAGCCACTAAAAAGTGTGTGCAATAAAAAATACCTGAACATATTTTCAGCTAGAGGTGAGGAGCTTATCAAAAATGTATTTTTAAATTTAAATGAAGAGCCATGAAAGACCATGAATGAATGAATGAATGAATGAATGAATGAATGAATGAATGATCAATCAATCAATCAATCAATCAATACATCCCCATCAGCAAATGCAATTCATGCGTTCTGCAAGGCACCCAAAGTACCTTTATATTTTACCTTAGGATACTAATGAATTGGAAGGATACTGGAAGAAATACAAGTCCTGAGGTCACTATGAGTTCTTGCCACTAATATGGACCAGTTTCAATGTCTTCTTTCTTGTCACACTGAAAGGAAGTAATATCCACTGAAGGAAGAATAGCCATGTACTGTATTGGTTCATTCTCTAGCTGTGGTCTAGGTTGGCTCTAACAGTTTCTGGTATATATTGCTAAAATATTTCCACTATTTCATTTTTAAGGAATAAATTTTTTAAGGAATAAAAGCTAAACTACTGTGTAACTGTAACTTTCTTTTGGATGCAATCCCTCTGTCATGCAAAGCACTAGTGCTGATATTATTACAGAGATTGAATGAACATAAAATTGTGTATGGGATAATAACTGGGATTAATAAAGTAGTCATTGGCATTTTAACATATTTCAAAATACTTAAAATTAAATCTCATTTTCCAGATTTCCCTCCATCTTTGACCCTTGTACCGAAATATGACAGCAACCTTGCCAACCTGGTGTCTTCTAAATACTCCATCCAGTTTTGGTCACCATGATGTAAAACAGATGTTGAAATTCTAGAAAGAGTGCCAAGGAGACCAACAAAGATGATTAGGGGACTGGTGACTAAAACATATAAAGAAAGCTTTCTGGAATTGGATATGTCTAGTTTAATTAAAAAAGGACTAGGGGTGACATGATAGCAGTTTTCTAATATCTGATGGACTGCCACGAAGAAGAGGGAGTCAAGCTATTCTCCAAAGCACCTGAAGGCAGGACAAGAAGCAATGGATGGAAACTAATCAAGGAGAGGAGCAACCTAGAACTAAGGAGAAATTTCCTAACAGAACAATTAATCAGTGAAACAACTTGTCTCCATAAGTTGTGAATGCTTCAACACTGAACGTTTTTAAAAAGAGATAAGACAACCCTACAATGGTGTAGGGTTTCCTGCCTGAGCAAGGGATTGGACTAGAAGACCTCCAAGGTCCTTTCTACCTCTGATATTTTGTTCTGTTCTGTTCTGTTTTAAATCTATTGAACTATAATGACTGAATTCTCCAGCAAAATAGGACTTTGGAAAGCTACAAAGTGCTGTCTCAGATGTGCTTTTTTTATTTTTTTCAAACGGCATCTGGCCTTTGTTTTTCCTTGAAGACTTTCAGAATTGAAGAAGCTTATTGGATGAGAAGTGAAATGTTGTCAAGGAAAAATAAAGTCCAGTTGCCTTTTGAAAAAAGCACCTTCGGGACCACCATGACCTGAATGACTGAGAATCGCCATACACATTGAGCTATAGAGTAGTGCCATGGTTTTTGGCTTGTGAAACCCAACTTGTACATATAAAATTGTCAGCCTTGAAAACCTACCCAGGGAAAAAAAAATCCCTCTGCCATGTAGAACAAATGATATGTTAGTAGAAACTGTAAAATTTCTGTAAACGGTCATCAGAGAATCAAGCATTTCTTAATGGTGGTGGTAATTAGTGCTAGCCAAATATTACACTGATAATCTTCAGAAATAAAACACCATCTCCTGTGTGCCAACACAGATATACACTGATAATATGCAGTATACTTACATTATCAAGAATATCATTATTGTCTAATAATGGTAATGTCAGAGACGTTACATACACTTAAATTTGTGATATGAATAAAGAATGTACTCATAATAGATTAACTATCTGCCATACAATACGATATACTATCCTGTATTCGTAAAGATAACCCATTGATTGAAGCTTGGCCTTTATCGTTTATTACTGTAGAAGAACATGAGAGTTTCTGTTCACATGTGATACTTAACAGCAAATTATTCATATTCTGAATCAGTTCACACATCATCCATTCAGATCCATGGTTGAAAGCCAAAATGAAGAAAACGTGGTGTCTTTGTGATTCATTTTCAGTTTAAACACATTAGAAAATTCATTTTTTCCCAGTGATAGGGAAGGGTTTTTTTTAATGGAGAACCAGTATGGTATATAATATCCTCATTATATTATCTTAGGGCTAAAGCAATCCAGATTCATTTTCCTCTTATGCATGAAATGTATTAGATGAATGACTATAGGTGTTAGCCTTCGTTTGAACACGTAGGAATTCTAGCAATAAACTATATTACTCACAGGATTTGTTGTGAATAGGTACGTTTATTTTCGCTCTTTTTCCTTCAAACACGGCAACAACGGATGTACCGGATAAAGTCAGCGCTGAGATCATTCGTCTCTCAGTGCAATTTATCATGCAGCCCCACCCCATGCAGCTAACTAACATCCGCCCTCCCCATTAGTCCTACATGCTTCCATCCCACAATTCTAAATGCAACTAATTACCAAACAGAATGTGGTTTTAATTTTCGAGTCGTGCCATAACTTCCCCAATGATTGTTTGTGTTTCGTTTCGGGTAATGAGAGGAGTTGGAGTGATAAACCTTCTCCCACCCATCCTTGTCGCATGTTCATGCTGATACGAGATGGGTCGAACTGGGATGGGATCTTCAAAGGTAGGAGACGTTTTCCGATCAAGTTAATATATTATAAATGGCAGGATCGGACGTTCGTTCCCCAACCAAGATAATTTGTCAGGCTTCAATCCAGGAGATAAACCGGTAGACTCTTTGAAGCCCGACAGTAGGTTTTTGTATCACCTAACTTTACTCACAGACAGGGTTCCATGCATGTTGCCTTATTATTTGCTTTATATTTTTAATCCTTTTAATTCCCCCAAAATGGATTTACTTTAAATAAAGCAGACAAAATCTGCTTCAGACTTGAAATATAAAAACACACCAGAAAAGAGAGCAGATAGGAATGGAGGATGAAAACTTAACTAAAAAACTGACAATATATTTTATTCAGGCCAGATCCTCTCATAAGCTGATGTTTCTACTTGAAAGGTAAGGATGACGTTTGGTTTTTGGCCCATGAATTAAACAAGACTAAAATTCAATATAGGCAATATTCTTTAGTTTCTGGATAATCCCTACATTGCATTATTTTATACAATGCATGCAGTTCCTTTTTCAGCACTTACTTTAGTGGAAGTACATAGGATTTTGACTTGCATTAAGTCTATTATGAAGAAAGATTTAAGTATTCTATGCATATCATGTTATATTTTTGTGTTAGAGTATATCTTCTTGGATCTAAATGACCAAATATACTGTTGTGGTCTGCCAGCTGCCAGTGGAGCTGAGACAGTGAGGAGGTTGGGGAGGAACTGGATAGAAGCAATCCTGTCAAACAGACAACAAATGGTCAAAATTGGGAGTGTCCTATCAAATTCTGTACCTGTCAATAGTGGTATCCCCCAAGGCAGTGTTCTAGGACCAACTCTCTTCATACTCTACATAAATGACCTCTGTGATCATATTAAGAGCAACTGCGTTCTCTTCACTGATGATGTAAAGCTGTTCAATACCACAGACAATACTGGATAACCCCTACATTGCATTATTTTATACAATGCATGCAGTTCCTTTTTCAGCACTTACTTTAGTGGAAATACATAGGATTATTAAGTACATTGCATTATAAATCTGGGTCAGAACTTATACAATAAATAAGTTCAGTATACAATATGTGAGCTTCTAGGGATCCATTGCATTATAATGTTACTAAATGATGGCATATGCATCCTGACATATTACCCAACTGATACAATTATATCATTTGAATCAAATCATTATATCACCTGATGCAATTTTATCAAAACACAACTTTTGTAGTTCAAAAAATACAGTATCATACATATAATCTCATATAAGTACCATACATATAATCTCCTTTGATAGACAGTGCCTGTTATAATGCTATGTTCTACTTAGAAAAGTACATGTTTCTCTATATTATTACTATGTTTGTTCACTAATTGTTGCTAGAGTTGAGCAAAATCCAGACCTCTCTGGTTAAACACTGCTTTGTTTTGAAAAGCAGGGAAGACAGTAGCTGAAATATTATTTTTAATATATAAATTATCCTTCTAGTTTCTAAGTATGATGAACTTTATAGATCAGAAAAAGACTAGAAGCTTTCTTTTGTTTTGTTTTTCTAGTAGACACGCATATATGCAATTTCTTTTCTCCCTGCATGAAAAACACTTAGTAATGTAATATAGAATTTAAAATGGAACAGTGAATGAACAACTCAATCACACAAATACACAAAGACACACACAGTGTGTTTTGCTTAATGAACTTCATTGGCTCTTTTTCTCTAGTTAGTGTACTCAGCTTAGCGTACAAATCCAGATGATGCCTAGCATAAAAGCTCTTGTAAGATTTAGAGATACTTTTCAATTACTTCCGCTTGCTTCACTTGGCTCATACACTCCTAAATATTCTGAGGCAGGTTTTCCGAGTAATTCGACAAAATACGTGTCTTTCTTGTTAGAGCTACTCTATGAGTTATTCAGGAAATGTATTATTTGGTTTGCATATCCCTGGTGCCCAGCTTTAATTATGCAGTATTAGCACCTATTGTAAGAAGTCCATTTTCTCAGTTTTTTCCCCTGACCAGTTCACAAATATGGTACTCTAAGATAATTATTTTTATAATATTATAATGTTTAAACATCGTAATGAATTAAAACCCACCTAAATTAATTCTGAATTGCTCATTTTTCAACAAACAGCGTAGCACCTAAATATTTAATTACATTGTGTTTTCTGAACAGGTGTTGAAAAGCCTGCAGGCACGCTTGGAATTCCAGCAATTGCTCTGCCTCTAAGCTTGCAGGACAATATTTTTTTTGGAATTAAATGACTCTCAGCACCACTGATGGATGATATTTCCATGAGGCTCAATTCTTTTGTTGCTGCAATATTCTTCTTATAAGTAACAGGACTGCTTAGGAAACCAATTTTTTTCTTAAATTTGTACATGTTCAGTGCCAAAGGAAAATAAAAATGTTTTCTTGCAAATGTCCTTTCCTTTCTTTGTTTTGCCTCCAGGCTCAGCTAACTAGCCATGATCTGTATCTTTGTCTGATAGATACAACAGCTTCTGCTTCTCCTTCCCGCAATATTCCCGCAATAGTTTCAAGATAACCCTAACACATCCTTTGGTTTATTGTTATATGTTTTTCTATCTGTGTTTTATTGTGCTCAAATAGAACTATATTATGTACATTATAGGTTAAGTTAACTTATGGAACATAACATAGTATGAAGTAACTTCAGTAACTTTGCCTAGATCTACTCAAATACTAATGTTCTTCTATAATAATGTTCAACAGGGCTTACCTGTTGGTGGTAAAAATGATGGATAGCTAAGAAATACCATTTGAGTTTCCCATAAGACCTCATGGGTGGTGCTTTGTTAGTGTACTGTGTGATATTCTGATGGTTGAACCTATTGTCTGGTACCAGTATGCTGATACAGACCTATTGTCAAATAATGTACTATCAATTTGCCTATGTAGGAAACATAAAAGAACAATCTCACTTTTTGAAGAGAAGGACGGGGGATAATATGATAGCAGTGTTCCAATATCTCAAGGGTTGCTATATCAAGGAGAGCAGCAACCTAGAACTAAGGAGAAATTTACTGAAAGTTAGAAAAATTGATCAGTGGAAAAACTTGCCTCTGGAAGTTCTAGGTGCTTCAGTACTGGAGGTTTTAAACAAGATGTTGGACAACCACTTGTCTGAAATGGTGTAGAATAGCCTGCTTGAACAGGGGGTCAGATTAGAAGACCTCCAAGGTCCCTTCCAATTCTGTTATTCTGTTATTTCTCCATGCTGCTTATTTATTAACCCCTTGAGACAGGGGTGTCAAACTTGAAACAGCGTCATCACGTGACATATCGTGATTTTTCCCCTTTGCCAAAATGGGCGTGGCCAGCGCGTGACGCACCCAACCTGCGGCCGCAAGTTTGACACCCCTGCCTTGAGAGCAAAGCACTCAAGAGGAATCTTGAATCATGGTAGAATTGTGACAGTGGTGGAAATTAACCAGATTTAAAATGATGGATTATTAAGAAAAAAAATGGTCTTTCCTACAGTAATGATTTATAGTATCTTCTATAAATCAGCCAGCTATCATTGCCAGACTAACATAATATGTATTGAGCAGTGGTGGGATTCAAATTTTGTTATTACTGGTTTTGTGGGCGTGGCTTAGTGGTGGAAATGATACTGTAAAATATCCAGTCAGAGGTGGTATTTGCCAATTCTCTAAACTACTCACAATTTCCGCTACCAGTTCTTCAGAACTGGTCAGAACCTGCTGAATACCACATCTGGTATTGAGGTTACTATCACTTCAGGACTGGACAGGAGTCTTTGGTTTTCTCTAAGCTTGGTTGTTTTTTTGCAGAAACACCTTGAAACATCTTGAACTGTCTACAAAGAAAACAACCACACTCAGAGAGCACCAAGGAGCTTTCATTTCAATCCTGAGTTACAAATATTGTCCTTTATTGGTACTTCAGTATCAGCTGGTTGATACTATGAAGACTCTAAGTCTAAGTCACGAGTACAAAAATGTCCTAAAATGGATAATAGCGTCATGAACTGATATACATTTATAGTATAATTTCATCTGGAATAAAGATCTGGGTCACTGATCACCTGATGACAGTAATAATATCACAGAGCTGGAAAAGGCAACAAAATATCTGGTAATATTTTACTAAAATATTACTATGGTGGTGCAGGGGTTAGAATGCAGTATTGCAGGACAATTCTGCTGACTGCCAGTAGTTCGCTCAAGACTTCCATCCTTCCGAGATGGGTAAAATGAAGAGCCAGATTGTTGGTGTCAATGTGCTGACTCTGTAAATTGCTTAGAGAAGGTTAACTAATTAGCAAAATAGGTAATAAAATAATAATAGGACATTAATTTGTGGAAACTTGTGCAATAAGATATGGTAATTAATCTGATCATTTTAGTTAGAAATATAGAAAGTTATTCAATATGAACTTCCTAAATATACATGCAAAAAGATAATATACCAAGACAATGAAATACATACTTTTCAAAACTTTGCAGGGAGAATTCTGCACTATAGCATACTCAGAACATACTTAAGGTAAATCACAAAAACAAAGCAAAATCAAAATGATCATCCCTACATAATATACATGAAAGGTGAAATTAATATTAGGGTTTGGGGTTTTTTTGTTTGTTTTTTTTGCAATAATGACATATATGCAATTGGTTTAAAACTATACCATTGGCTTTTCCTGACTACTATAAATTTAGCATTATGAGTGCTTTTTGTGCTATTTCTGTGCTTCACTAAGCACTCTGTGAGATAAATAATTACTTATTCCTTGCCAACAAATAATAGCGATCAGTTGGAAAACGATCACCTGCTGGACGCCACAGGAATAATTGGGATAATACAGGAACTAGAACATATTCACTGAAATGAAGCTTATTAGAAGAAAAACAAATCCTACTTGTGCAATTGCTAACTCAGGAGTAAATCCAGTGAGTTCAACAGGACATGTTTCCAGGCTACACAGTATAATTCCTCAAGTATGTGTCCTAGTTTTCCTTTTAGAGAATATTGATAAAATTAATATTTGACCCATGGATTGCATAACTGGTTTCATGGAATCGAACAAGTTAAGTGTCAATGAAGTTTGATCCTGGTCAAGTGATAAAATAGGATAATTTGGGTTGCTGCCAGTATACCAAAATACAACTCTGGCTGGTTGAGAAATCATAAAGTTTCATTTTAGAGATGAAAAGCTACTTTTTTGTATCAATGTTTTTGATAAGAATTTGTAATATTGTGTTTTATACTCAGAAGAAATTATTGGTGATTCCAGAATCTTTGTTTCTCATCAGAACACATATATGCCAGAATTATAATTATTATAATTGTATTTCAGTCTTCCTTGGGATTAAAACAAACATTATCCTGAATAATTACTTTATTACTATTTTTGTTATTAATAAACAATAAGATTTCTATTTAACTATGGAGTACATTCAAATAAGCATTGTGCATTATGATTTTATCAAGGAAGATTGGGATTTGTTTCCAATTTCTATAAAGGTTTCCTTTACTTACCCTGCTTTGTTTACTCCATTTGAGTATAGCATAGGACCTTTTTCAGGTCCTCAAGGGGGTGGTGTTACATTAATCAAAGCCCAACCAAGGAACTTATTGAAATGATTTCAGGAAGCAATGCTTCCCCTTCACTGCCTAGAGTGAAGAGGCTGCACTGGTTTGGTTTATCTGATTTGAATGGCACTGTACTTATACAGGTTCGAAGGCTCTTCCTATTACCTCCAATGCAGAGGTGGTATTCAGCAGGTTCTGACCAGTTCTGGAGAACCGGTAGCAGAATTTTTGAGTAGTTTGGAAAATTGGCAAAAACCACGTCTGACTCTGTCCCGCCACCATCTATTCTCTGCCTCCTGAGTCCCAGCTGATTGGCTGGGTCTTCTTTTGTTGCCTTGCACAGGAGAGCGGAGCTGGAAAGCAGGTTAGTGGGGTGGGGATGGAATGGGATTTTCCAATGAATTATTAGAATGCCCAGAGATCCTTCTGAAGCTGTGCAGCTTTTTCAAATGCCACTCAAGACAGGCAATATGATATAAATCACCAAAGCCAGGTGTATCCTGATGTCTCTTTGCTTCAATAAAGAGAAATTCATCATGATATTGAGCACCATAGCTCTGGGTTGGATTAGTCAGTTGTACGATTGATTGGTTTTGGTGCATCGGTTGACAACTTTACACAAGCACAAGTATCTTAACCTAACTGTAATTCTGATAACTGGTTATATGAGACCTAAGTCCTGAAATGGTATAGGTTCTCCTGCTGGAGCTGGGGGTTGGACTAGAAGACTTCCAAGGACCCTTCCCACTCTGCTATTCTGTTATTCTGACAAGACACTCAGGTGGTTTTGTTGCCATCCTTAATGATGCACAATAGCACTCCCAGTATTTTTATTTTCTCTCTTGGAAAATTATGTCCTTGGCTTGCTGAACCTGGTACTGCCTCCTTCATTCTGTGACCCACAGAGAATGCTGGTATTTTGGTGGATTCTCCTTGATTATCACTGCTTTTATTTCACACTTTCCTGCCTCATGGACAAGACACAACTGAAATTTTCCATTTGAATTATAGCACTGAAAATTAATCCAAATATAGTAAATTTATACATACATATGTATAATCTTTTATGTATTTATTGCAAAGTAAGTCACATTGTTTTCATTAAGAATAGTTATAGATTATTTCAATGAGTGGTTGTAGATTAATTCATATTAATGTATCATAATTTTTTGGATATTTTATTGTTTAAGTTTGTGTTTTTGCAAATATGTCCTTATGATTTATGAATGATTATTTTCTTTCTATTTCTGAAGGGTGCTTTATGTCACTTCCCTTTTTATAGAAGCATTTAGGTCAAATGATACAGTATATTCCAAAGAGAAGATATTATTATTACTTTTTGTTTGATTAGCATTAAAAATGGATTTGCACTGTAGCAGAAATGAACTGCAATATAAAGAAAATTAGGCTGTAATCAAATCTAGATTGAAGTGACCTTATAGTCTTCTTTAGTTCCCTAATTAACATGGTGTGCCCCCAAACAATCTTTTGTCTACATCTAAATTGGGGTGGATGGTAGGAAAGAGTAATTAATTGCCAACAAAAGGAAGCAAAATCAAATACATGAGAAAATTCTTCAAGACTTAATATACCTATGATATGCAGATAGTAGCTTTACATATTTTTGCTGCAATGTGCATTATTGTGGTAACTACTCTATGTTATGAATAATGTAAATAAATAATAATTTTATAAAAAATATAAATAAAACTTCTAAATAAAAAAATAATTTCACATCACTCTTCTCGAAAAGGTCATCTTGCTCTACAAATCCACAGATTTTTTAGAAGCTTTCATAAACAACTTTTTCAAAATCTAGGATAAAAAAATTCAGGTGTGAATGTTTAGACCTTCTATCATTCAGTAATTATATTGTTTAAGATTCAGGCTGTCACATGCTGAGAAGAACTAGGAAAGGTGAAAGCAGCCTGTGACAATCAAACATTTCCACTTATCATAGTAACAAAATGACAATGATATACCATCTGTTTCTGGTATGTTTCATAAGGTATATTTAAAATATGTTGTGGTTTCCAACTCCCCCCCCCTCCCATACAAACACTTGTAACACTATCATGCAGCTATAAGTCTTTCAAATAAGAGCTGTGAGTATCTGAGGACCACAATGAGAGGAATCCCAAAGATTTTGTTATTTAGACTTATCGAGCTCAGTAGGGTTAATCAAGGAAAGCAAATAAAAGATCAAAGCTTGTTCATCACTACAAGAGTTTTTAATACTCTATTTACTGTTGAGTATTTCACTAAGAAACATAGGTAAGAATTTTGTCTTCCCTTTTCCCAAACCTGGAAAAAAACAATAGTTCATGCAATTGAGTTATTTGGCAATAGGACACACAATTTGTGATGGGAACATAGAAACCCTGAATTCCTTATATTATTATGCACCTTAGTTTTATTCCCGAGTTATGTATGGTGACATAATTCAAATAACAAACAGAAGCCCCATAATTTATGAAGCTTTTCAAATGAAAACATGACATAAACCAAAATGACTGAACCCCAAACTAAGCAAGATGGATGATTGTTCAGCCCAAAATTATCATTATTGAGAAGCAATAAACAAATAATTGTGGAAGAGTAGATCAGTTATGGTTTGTCAAAGCAACTGATGTCTTTCAAAATAAACCCCAAGACATTTTAACAATGCTGCTATATTATATTCTTTTTGATGTGCATGGTATAACAGTTCTTTCGCTGTCTTTTGAAGAAAAAAAAGCAAAGCAGAAAATTAGATCTTTCTTTTGGGCTGGTGGTTGTCTCGGTGAGACTGGATCTAGAGCATTGCGAGAAGAATGATTGCAAACATGTTGACCTGAAATGAATTAAAGTACAGCTAAGTTTCATCAACCCCACAAACTGAGACCTGTTTTCTTCAGTCTCAAATACATCATGGGAGTGTGACCAAGAAGAACAGTGGCAACAGGAAATATTGTCTCTGTGTTTTTTGGAATGAGATGCAGAATGGGCCTATAAGCTTGTCGCGTCCTGCAATACACCTATACTGTAGCTGCCCTTGGGAATGTTTGACTCAAGCTTCAGAGAAAAAGAATTAATGTTTCATTTTCCAGAACTGTCACACCCTACCTTAATGAGCACTTAAAAGAGATGAATGTGCTGAGAATGAAAAGATTTATTTGAGATATTTAAATAATCTCTCTCAGCTATAACTAATCTGACACACACTGCTCTTGCAATGATCCCCCCCACCCATCATTTTGATTATATTCAAAGAAATTTGTTGCTGAGACTGTCATGGTAGGAAAATACATTCTCTCCATCACAAGGAATAACAGAAGCTTATAAAGTTTTTGGTTTCGTTTGTATTTTTTGCAAGGGCATCTTTTCCGATAGTTCCAATTATATGGTATACAATCAATAGACTTCCATTTTGGAACTAAGAACAAGACAAGAAGTTATCTCATCAAATATGAGGAAATTAATAGCACAACATACGTTAAATGCTTTACAGCATCCTAAAAATCTTCTGCAAGAGTTATGACACATTCTGTTACTATCAGCCATGAAGTACATTACAAAGGTAATGTGGGTTTAAGAAAGAACTACTGCAGAATGTATATTTTCATTATCAAAAACGTTAAGCCATTTATCCTGAGAAGTCAGAATAATCATTAATGGCTGGAAATTTATGGTGCCAGATCTTAAACTAATGTGAATGATTCCAGGTGTTACTAATAGCTCCAGTGAAATGTGCCAGTATCTAAGACTTCTACTAAATCTGAGGTAATAGTTGAATGCTTAATCTCGACAGATGAGGAGCAATTTAACTGACACACTGATTGGATTCTGTAGGCTTAAATGGCACATGTAAAGGTACGGTCAAACAGCAATCAAGAGGGTGACTTGGAAGTCATTCGGTTTTCAGACCTACCACTATATTTGTGTCAGAAAGGCTCAGTTTAAAATATGATGGAGCAAAGCATATATCAGAGTGGGTGGGCCACGTGCCAACACTTTAAATATTGGCTCAAAGACCTTATGAGAAATGACCACTTTGTTATATTTTATACAATTCAGTTCCTGAGAAGAGACAACAGCAACTTTAAACATTTTTGCCTCCAAATAATTGCTTTAATGTTCCCCATGTGACCCCAAATTATCCCACAAACCCAGAACAAGCAGTTTTTATCAATTTAAGATGCAATATTGATATCCACCCCATTGTAGAATTCCTTAACATTATTAAACATCACAGATAGAGTTGATAGTTTGTAGGTTTGAAGTGATGACAACGGCAGAAAGATTGGTCTGAGTAGGGATACTGCGGCTTTACAGTATTGAATATTGATCTTAATAGCACATATGCTGAGGTTGCATTACGGCTTTATGGTCTGCAGGTCATATCAAAAGGCAGCTGGTTAAAAGTGGTCAATCAGCATTAGCATGCTCTTTTTAACCACATGTTCATTAACAATCATTCCTGAGCAATGAAAACAGCTCAGCCTTAAAACATACACTCACATGCACAGAGAGTTCATGCGGTGTAGGCCCTCCCTGACTGCTGTCAACATACTTTGAAACCACATCAAAATAAATTATCCATAGGTTTACCTGTCGGAAAGATAGATTCAGTGCATCAGACTGTTGCAGCCATTTCATGTGACGGGGTGCCTATCATGTTCTCGTAATGGGGTCAAACAGCTGGATAGGGATTTAATGCTCAGTAAGGCCAGAAGGCCCAAGTGCTTCAAGTGTAGGATGAATGGAGTGATAGAAGGCAGCGAGACCTGTTTATTACACCATTTTTCTGCTTCACTGCAAACCTGTAATGATTGCCACACTGCTGGATTGACAGTTGCCCTCTTTTCTTCTAATACTTGTGAAAAGTGGATGAAGGCAAAAAACGAAAAAAATAGAAGTGCCTGATGACCTATCTCAGTGCCCCATAAAGAGTTCAATTTACTTCTCCTGACAAGCAGGTGATAAGTTGGTTCGGATTGTATTTGATTGGCCTACATAGGTTAAATCAAATTGGGATGTAATTAATGTTACAAAAATTGCTCTGTTGCATTCATTCTTTTAATTAAGAGGACATGCACTGCTGTTAATGTGTTTCTAATCCTTGTTGCCTCTGTTACCTGCAATTGTTAAAGATTTTCCACATAAATGATAATTGCTACACGTACATGAAATATGCCATTCACTTTTGGAATGAAACCTTATGTACACTCATATTGAGGCAAATCTTATGTTTCCTTTAATTAATATTGAAGTTTCTTTGCTCAGACACATTATCTTAGTGGAACAAGGTCTCGGGATTTCTGCTACGCAATAAATTACGGTTTTTTTCAATGAAGATAGCTGAGATATGTTTCTCTGTGTAAGTACACATGCACATATAATGAATTTGCAGGTGTCCACAACAGTACTCTCTGTGAAACAAATTTGTTTGGAAAATATTATTTTCCTTGCTGTTTTTATTAGCTAGTGCAAAATGTTACTTCAAATCAGTTACAGAAAAAAAACAAGAAATCACACAATCTTCAAAATAAATCTCTATGCTGTAAATGGCAATTATAGAAAGGCGTCATTAAGCAACATTTTTGCTTGTTGTTACAATTTTAGAATACCAGCCCACTCAAAGTCTTGAAAAGTATTTTTTCCCATTAAAAATCAAGAAACTCCTGAGATCATCTACATTGAATCAAGAAAATAATCAGCTGGCACCAATTCCCTTCTATCTGCACCTGATTTATTTTTTAAAGTAATATTTTAATTAGAAAATAGCCAAAGCTTTACAGGAATTGATGCTTTCATGTTTGCTGAGAAAAAAATGTGTTTGGGACCTAAGTATGTTTCAAAATCCAACTTGATAACCATTTTAAGGTCAAAAATGTTCGTTTTGCAGAAGGTTGTCATGTATTACAACGTTTAGGCTGAGATGAGGAAAAGCTTCTGGTGGTGTGATTTCATAAAGTGTGGAGAAATTTCTGACAGACAAACAATAAAGGAAAAATATTTTTTTTTAAAAAAAATTATGTAAAGCTATGCTAATACATTTAAACTTTTTAAATATTACTTTGAGGCTTGTAGGTGATTCTTCTCATCTGAACAGCATCATGCATATAGCTAAAAGATGCTGTACAGCTGTGACTGCTACAAGCCACTATTATTTCTTCTATAGACAGCTAGAAATTCTTCATTTCATGCATCATTTAGAACTTGCTACAGTGAGCCCACAAAGTCAGTAGGTATGTTAAATGTGAAAGCTTAGAGGGAGTGCTGGGAAGACATGGGATGTTCTAATTTTATATCTAAACATTTGCAACATCTCAGCTGTTTTCCTTGTGCTACATGCTTAGAAGTCAGAAGCTGAAGCTCCTGGGTCAAATACACTCCTTGCCTAATTTAAAAATTGATACCAGTTGCTATCTAAGGAGCAAAGCAAATGTAGACACAGTGAAGTCTATGCCTATGAAAGAGGCTGGCCAATTACATTAGAGATGGAGTGATGAAGTATTTACCTAGAACCACTTTGTTAATAAATATATATACGAAGCAACTGGAGTTTCTGGTTTTTCTTTGAAGACATTTCACTTCTCACCCAAGAAGCTTCTTCAGCAGAATGTGATTAAAAAGCCAAGATGGCAGCAATGATAGTTTGAGCTAAACTCTGCCTAAAAATAGGTAAAACGTTCACAGTACTGTTGCAGTTGCCATCTTTATTTTTCTTTTAACCATACCTTGTGGATACATGTGATTGCAAATCCAAAGCTCCAAGCTATGTGATGCTCAAGTGCCTTATAGATCAATGGCAGACTTTGTATAATACAATTCTGTTATAATTCTGTTTCAAGATACAGTAACTATCTAGCCCATTACACCCTTTATAACTGAAAGAAGTATGTTTAATGTATTCAGTATATGCCAGCTTCACCAGCTTCAAGTCCTAGAGAAAAAGCAGATGTGTGCATATGTTACATGTTTTAGCAACTGCAACTACCTACTGTAGTTGTCTTTATCTTGGTTGGGAATTTGGATAGTTAGCTGGGAAATTTTAAGGATACAGTAAATATACAGACTAGTTTGGGAAATTGAAAAACATTTCTGAATAAGACAATTGCAAACACTCCTGTACTGTAGGCGACAAAACTGTGTGAACATGACTACAAAATCAGGAGGAGTTAATTGTGCTTTGATTCATAGGACATTTACTTTTTTATGGAATAAGCATATATTCCATGTTTGCTATGAGGTGGGAACAACACAGGCCATTTTTTTTCCTCCTGCAAAACTTTTTCCTATTGATCTAAGTATTGCTTCTGCAATTTTCTTAAAGTGCTTTGAGGATTAATTTGAGATGTTAGTGAAATCAACAAGTAGCTGGAACTATGAATAACTAAATAAAACCCAGGTTTCTTACAGATATGTGGGAATGAGCTTAAGTAGAAAGATTGAAAGATTCCATTAATACAACTTTACAATAAAAAAGTGCTTAATGTTCTTTCTTGTCTGGACTACCCCATTTACAAGACTGAAACTGTTTCTCCTCTTCTTTCCTTTTACTTTTCAGAAAACCAGGGAAAGTCTAACGCCATTCCCTAACCCTTTGTGGAATAAGACATCTTTTACATGCCAGTTGTTACATCTGAGACACTCCAACCAGTCTACCAAGGTCATTCTTAAATGCATTATAGTTCCCATGTTGGTTTTCATTGCAAAAAATTCATTGCAAAAATCCTCTATGAAGAAGTGGCTAGCAAACTTTCATTTCCTGTTCTTTACATTATTCACTATCCTGGATGTATACAGTGTTTTATTAGTTTCTTTTTAACCAAAGCCTGATTTGCGAAAAAAATATATGACTCTATCTGAGTCACTGTTTTATTGTTTTTCTTTCTTTCTACTTACCTGGCCAGCAGGAAGCTTTGAAGTGAGCAAGGGATGAGATTAGCCGTCATATTTGAATTAAGTGTACAGTATATCATAAGAAATATTATTTAAGCAATGTTAGATAGAAGATTTAAAACCTGATATTTTCCCACTGAATCAATGATATGTACAGATACTTAAATTTGCTTGAGTTGAATCCTTAAGAATTCCTTGGAATTATACCCTAGAATAATATATATTTATGGAAAACTTTCATTTAAAACCACAGTTTCTTAATATTATATTTCTATTAATCTGAACAAGCATTTCAAAAGCCAAAGAGAATAATATGTGTGTGTGTGTGTGTGTGTGTGTGTGTGTGTGTGTGTATACACACATGCACTTTCTTTCTCATACTGTAGTTTTTATTGGCCAAAGTTCAATACTGAAATTTTGGCAGAATAATGATGCACTAATAAAATGTTGCCATAATTATCAGCTCATAGTTTAAATGAAATATATAAGTTAAACATAAAGAAGCTGACCAAAAAAAAAAAAAAAAACCAGAAAGAAAAGTATATTGGAAAGGATGTCTAGTAAAATGTCCCCCATACAATGTAGATTATCCATTCCAACTTTCCTCTGTGAAATCAAGAAATTCAATTTTAAAAAGAATATAAAAAGTATTCATCTAGAACAAATTCTGAAATATTAAATGTCTGTTTAATGAGTAGCGTGTGACATGAAGTTCAGAATAACAGATGTAAAAAAAGATATTGGCTCTGATCCACCTTAAAGTTGGCTTTGAATAGAAGCATACATCCCCCTGCTCATCCAACCTCATTTCATGGGGCCCGAATGGCATCACAATGTGGCTGGCATATTTTTGCATATGGGTATCTTCATTGGCTGCGTGCATAGAATGGTTCATCAGTACTCAGAGTTCCTTTGCTGGATAAAGTAGTGATGCTTATATTATATAGATTATTACTTTATCTTATGTACAAGAATATTTATATAAAAAAATCATGTTCATTGCTTTATATGCAACAACATAGCCTTATAGTTAGATTTCCCATTAATCTTCCAAATGAAAAAACCAGTTTTTCAATAAAGACTTACAGCCAACGTCTTTAATCTTACAGATACTGTAATGCTAAAGAGGCACTGATCATAAGAGGACACATTAACTATTTGGTTTTTATTTTTTATTTTATTTTATTTCTATTTCTTTTATATTGTGCTTTTATCTTCCTATAAGCCACCTTGAGTCGCCAATGACAATATAAATTTTCTAAATAAATAAAAAATAATCTGAGTGATTTTAAACAGCCAGGGAGGGCAAGGGTCTTATCAATCAACACATTCTTTCTCTCCCAGTCTTGAGATCTAAAAGCTGGAAGGATCTATGACAATCTGACAAGATTGCCAAGGTTCCCTAACCCAACATTTGAATCTAAGTCAAGAGTGATTCAACTGACTTTGTCTACCAGAATGATGTTCATTGCTATAAATGATCTCTGATTGTTTCAATCTGTTTGCAAGAGTGAAAATGGTGAGAAAGAATCCTGATTCCATAACATAATTGTGTTATATAGTTGTTGAAACTGAAAGGTTACTTGATTTTCCTGTGAAAGTCAGGCTGTATCCATTGGTTGGAAAATGTATTGAAATGTATTGGCACCACTGCTGTAGATCTATCATACATAGTATTTTCCTTCTCCTTTCAAGTCTGTCCCTTATTTCCTTCCTTTTACTCTTCTTTCAAGCCACAAACCAATCAATGGCACTGAAGTATAACAAAGGACCCAACCGAGGATATGTGAACAGTTACAGGTTTCCAATTGCATTGGAAAACACGCTGATTTTCAAACTGCACAAAGATAATCCAACACTTCCAATTCTGCTTCATGCCAAGAGATGGATCCAAAAAACTCCAGATGTCTTGAGTGTTTTATTACATACAGTGCTGAGCAGCTAAATGATTTGTACTCCCTGAGCCAAGAACTTTGGAAAATTGCAGACATGTGCATAGCAGCAAAGTTATCCATGCTGCATCTTCAGGGCTGGCCAAAATAAACTGTTGATTTAACAGCTTTACTTTAATTGGTGTTAAAACTAATAGTCATACTGAACCAGAGTGCAAGATCATAAAAAGGGTTATCTTTTTTCTGCTCGTAACCATCCATTGAAATACCTAACGCTAGGAAAGAGTAAAGATCCATAGCCACCTAGTGACTGAACTTGAACTACAACCACTGTGCTCTGTTGTAGGGAGCTATGCAGAAAGAGTCTACATAGTTCCCCATTCACCATTCAAAAAATAAAATATATGTATCTGAAAAATCCACTCAAATAGAAAAGCCACTTCAAAATTGCAATTTGTAATAAGGAAATGCACAAAACACAAAATTTAATCTGTTTCAATTCAGTAAAGAATGTAATGTATCAGAGGCAGCTTCATAGGCCATCTAATTCCAGAAGGGTTCCCTTTTGTCCTTAATTTGCAATTTGTTTTATTAAAATAAAAATAGCATTTAGGGGGGAAATGCTTATCATTTTTTAAATATGTATAGGAGTTGAGGATAAGTATTGGGACTGAGGATATCTGATAATTTTGTCTACAGGTATAGGATTTTTATTGGATGATTTGTTTCTTTTGTGCAAGTGTTTTCAATAAAGTTACTTTCATCCTTCAATATAGAAATATCTGTGGAAGAGGGGGATTTTTTTTTAAAAAAAGTCAAGATGGCACCCATAATCATACATTCAAAGCCTTTGTTTCCTTTTTATATCTTTGTTTATCAAATGTGGTACAATTTTGTGGATTGAAACCTCACATAAATCTGTAATATGTCAGAATCTATCCCAAAATTTGAGATTCGTCCAGACACAATACACGCATAATTAATATTACGAAAGTATAAAGAAAGTAGCATGTTGCTTTATTTTTTTCACTGATCTCATTTTCAGAAAACTGACAATAGTGAATAGACCTTGAATGCCATTTTCAACAGTGAGTACACATGTGTTGTGCTTAATAGAATTATAATTTTATATAAGTAATCTAAACATGGAAGTGCAAATAGGAAGAAAAAATATAAATATCTAAAATGGGATTGCCCTGAGTTAAGATCACCCTAGTGTCTTAGTATTTAGATATTTCTGTCTAGGAACATTTTTGTCTAATGATACATTATGGCATATAGTACTATAATTCAAGTAATAAATAAATACTTGTGATTTTAAAAAACACATATTCACTGTAGCTTAAAAAGTTCTTTTAACACAGGGGTGGGGAACAATGGCCCTTTTATGACTTGCGGACTTCAACTCCCATGTTGGCTCCCATGCTGGCTCAGGAATTCTGGGAGTTGAAGTCCACAAGTCATAAAAAGGCCATTGTTTCCCACCTGGTTTTAACATGATGGTTGGGAATATATACAATTATCTTATGCAACAAAAATGTAAACTCCTCTCCTCCTAAAAAGGAAATTTTGAAAGTCCTTACTTCACGTGGTTAAGGACAATTGGGGTCTCTGTCTAAAGCTTCTGCTCATCTATATCCTGTCATTCAGTGGTGGGATTCAATTTTTTTTTTTTACTACCGGTTCTGTGGGCATGGCTTGGTGGACATGGCAGGGCAAGGATAGTATAAAATCTCCAGACAGAGGTGGTATTTGCTGGTTTTCTGGACTACTCAAAATTTCCATTACCAGTTCTCCAGAACTGGTCAGAACCTGCTGAATACCACCTCTGCAGACATTGCTTGAAGTTGAATACAGTTCCAAGCATTTTACTCTCTCTATAAGACTGATTTATCTCTTGATATCCAGGGTAGCTTCAATCTCAGTACAGTAGTTTTGAGATCTTGAGGCTTGGGGTCTGTGGTCCTGGTTAATACTCACTCCAATATTGAAGCCATTTTTTTATAACTATAGCCAGGACATATAAAAGCAATGAACTTTCAAATTCCAAGTGATTGAAAACTCAGAAAACCTTAATCTTTTGGTGAACATCATCAGACTATCAACCATTGTTTTCAATAGCCGAATTACTAATAATATCTTTTTTAACAAGTGAAACCAGTAATTAACCAATAGTAGCTTGAAGTAATATTTAGTCATGATTCCTTATTCTAAAGATTTGGTTAAATGGGAATAAGCTCCAAAAATCCTTCCTCTCTTTTATAAGAAGGGCCTTAAGAACCCCACTATTCATTAGGGTGGAAAATATCATTAAATCAAGTCCCTCTGCCAAAACTGTTATTTTTGTCATCAATCTCTGTATGTTGGCACTACAGCTTCTTCTGTAAAACAGTTTTCTGTGTCACTTGTTAGTCTGTTGGTCTTTAGGAACTTCTTCCATTATACAGACTACTGTATTGCAAAAGTTAGAAACACTTGCTTTCATATATTATAATATAATTCTCTGTTCAATATGATTAAAAGCAGAACAGCTTTTAAATGCCCATCCTTTTGTGAGACGGGCAGAACAGAACCTTGCTGCTTTAATTCATAATCCTTTCTTCTTATACTCTGTATCTTTAAGAGGATAATTGCTCAATTGAAATTTGAGAGTGTTATCTCAACAACCAATTACTCAAATAACTTTGAAATTGGCTTAAATTGGTTTGTCATGCTACATTTACCTGAATCTTTTATGAGAAAGATAGGAACAAAAAAAAAAAAGAGGGGGGGGGGGAGAATAAAAGGAAAGGGATGGAGGAGGAAAAAAAACTAAACCTATCTTCAATGTTTCATATCAATAAGGAAGGGAACCAGTTTAAATTCTTTATCTTAATCTCTGGCATAGTCTTCCATCTAGACTACAGGCTTCCAGTTTTAAGGGGGCCTTTTGTTCACCACGTTATGACAGAATGTATTTCCCAATGCTTCTGCAAATGTTTTGCAGTTTAATACATTATTAGCTTATAGGAATAAAATCCATATTTATTCTGAGATTACATGCATCTGGAACAATGCTTGCACAAATCTTTACAAGTGAAAAAGACACTCTAATTTAAAACTCAAAGATATTTATTTAGAGTTTGTTAGGTGAATAAATGAATGCTTGAATCTTGTGTGTTTGTATATGAAGCGGAATGCCTAATCTTGCTCAGCAGCACAAAGTCTTTACATATTCCAGGGTTATTCTAAAACCTGCACTTGATAATTATACCTTTAAGTTTGTTCTATTGATGTATCAGTGTGTTATTAGAGGCTTCCTTATTTTGTTAGGGAATTGTATACAACAGTTTATGGGTATTATTTGTTCCTGCTTTTTTAATGACACCTGGCTATTAGTGAAGAACTGCCTGTTAGAATATTCCAAATGCCTTACAGACTACCAACAGTCGGTGGTAATTGAGAGAGACAACCAAGTTCCTCACATGTCTCTCTCAATCAGTTCCACTGCAGTCATAAAGTTGCATTCCTGTATGAAAATATGACATAACCATATCTCATTAAAATAATGTACTCTTCAGTCTTAAAGAGAGGAGACTTTTGACCATCCAATACAGTCAGCCTACACAATCCAATGAATATAACCAGTCATACATTGAAGTTACACGTGTTCAAATCTGGACTAGAGCATCAAATCACATCCTTGGCCCTTTGCAGATGATTCTTATATGGTGCCTGAGCAGTGAGTAGATTTTACATAGTAAAATCTTTTTTTAAATGTAAGTATTGAATACTTACAAGTAAGTAAGTAATGGCTTACAAGTAAGTAACTAATGACACAGTGGCTCAGTGGCTAAGATGCTGAGCTTATCGACCAGAAAGGTTGGCAGTTCGGTGGTTTGAATCCCTAGTGCTGCGTAACGGAGTGATCTCCCATTACTTGTCCCAGCTTCTGCCAACCGAGCATTTCAAAAGCATGTAAAAATGCAAGTAGAAAAATAGGAACCACTTTGGCGGGAAGATAACAGCGTTCCGTGTGCCTTCGGCATTTAGTCATGCCGACCACATGACCACGGAAACATCTTCGGATAGCGCTGGCTGTGTAACAGAGATGAGTACTGCCCCCTAGAGTCAGAAACGACTAGCATGTATGTGCAACGGGAACCTTTACCTTAATAAATCCTACTACTAGTATTTTTTTCTGTATATCAGCAGCTGATTAAGATTTTGTCCATGGTACAATAACACCTGCAATATGGCAGTGGCAGTGCAATTCCTCAACAATTCTCTGATAATAGAGGTTTTGTTTCTTCTGTTTCAGCCATCAATGGAACTCACACATTAATGAGCCAGTTTGTATTGATGAAGAGACAGTGAAGTTGATGTGGTGATGGTGCAGATTGAGTAAGAGGTACTCTGTATAGCAGCAAAAGATATAGAGCTGGACCAAGTTTGCTAAAAGCCAGAACTACCCAGTCCAAAAATTGGAAAATGACAGGCAAGAGATCAGCAAGATATAGCCTCATTCATACAAACTGCCCTTAGGCCATTTTGCACCCATTTTCTATTTGCTACATATACTACACTTGTTGTGCCAGTGCTTTCCAACTGGTGTTAAAAACTGCACATTCATGTGCACTTTAGTCAAAATGTACTGGATGATGATGATGATAATAACTTACAGGATCTGATAAAGTGCTCTGTGAGAAATTGGTTTTCAGACAAAGGACTTGAGAGAATGAACTGAGAGAAAAAGACATTGGCCTTCAGGTGCATTAAGGAGGATTTGCAAGCACTGTATGATGATGTAGAAGGCTCATATTTGGCCTTGGGCCCTATGCTGCAAAAATGGAGCAGACAGTGGAGTTAGTAAAACTCCTCTTCTTCTTCTTCCTCCTCCTCTGCCCAAGAGAGAAATGAAGTTCTGGTTCTTGCTCTTCTGGCAGCCTCAACCATTGTTAATTGATATTGTTCTAATGTGTCTTTTAATGGGTCAGTATGGAATCCCACGACGTCCTTTCCAGGTGAGTAAACCATTTTATTTGATGTTTTTGTGTGTAGTTTAAGATTGGTTCTATGACAATTTTTCTCTTATGGTCTCATTTCTGATTTTATCTCTTTTTTTTCTCTTCACTCCAGCAGCTTTCCTCAAATATCTTATTTTTGTTGTATCTAACTTTCCTTTATGTTTTGTTGTAAGTGTCCATGTCTGGCATTGGTAACATACAATGGGGATAAATATGCTTTGTATGAAATGCTTCTTTGTGTTGATCAGCACAGCGTTATATTGTAGGAGTGAAGCAAGCCGTCCCAATACTTAGCTAATCTAAAAACTCAAGGTTTTTAAGCTGCTATAATAGCTGCTAGAAGAGTTTTTCTCTTTGATATTCTTTAACCAACAATACAAGAGACTCTTATGAAAAATTACAAAGTTTTGAAAAACATATTAGAAATGCTTTACATACTATCCTGCAATACTTTCTCCTGTTTAATAAAAAATACAGTATTTGTGTCCATTTGGTTATGTCTTGATGCTAACATTTATTGTAGGTCTTCATTCAAATTTGAGTATTAGTATTGTTGATAGGAATCCAGATTTGAATATCTAATCTTCCAAATAATTTGGGTAATCTCACCTCCATTAATATTATATGGAACTAAGTTTTAATATTGCAGACTTAGGCTGTGATACTGTTCGTTATCCTGGAATATTTCCGTGGAACTCAATAGGATTGCTTCCACAATAGCATATGGCACCAAACTTAACATAAAATGAATTCAAGATAATATAATATGAAGGCAATTGATGCAAATACAACAAGGGAATAACTGAAAAATAATAACTAAAATTACTCAGTCATTAAGCAAAATGATTATTGACAGAAGGAAACAATGCAGAATAAATTGAGTAGTAATAGCACTATAATGAATGAATATGCCAAAATAAACACTATAAATTTACTATAGAGAATAGGTATACAAATCAAACCCTCTTAAGTAGACTATTGCAATTCTCACTTAACTTCCACTTGGAAATTTAAAGCATCTTAAATTAAACAAAGAATTGAAGGGCCATTCATGACTCCAAAATTGTTCACTTCAAGGTTCTTTCTTTCTTTGACCAACAAAATCAGGAGAGGGAACAAGGAAAAAGTTGACATGAAAAGAAGAGGAAATTAACAGATTAATCTACAAAACTTTTCCCACTATTTAAACCATTATGAATACCCTGAGTTTTATTCAATGAGCCTATTAACCTTATCGGGAACAGATGGCCAGTGATAACATCAAAAATTTAAGTCCATAATAACTAACAATTTTATAAGTGCATAGCAAATCCTTTTCTGAATTAAATTAAAGGTTTATTTCTGAGGCCTCCGATGTAGAATCTTAGAGTGCCAATGTATCCATGGATATCTCCCTTGATTCCTGCCAGGCTTCCTGTTTCACTTGACTTTAGTGTTTTTTTTAAAAATAAAAATTGAAAATAACATTGGCATGCTGCAATGTATACAGTTTCCTTTTACTCACCAGTTCTTTGCATGATTATATCTCCCAAGGCAGCTATTTTATGAATGAATGAGGCTATGTTGCAGGAGTTTTCAGAACTGTCTCAGAACATTTCAAATATGTTCGATAATGGAGGGGGTTAGGGACCCTTTAAACAACAATATTAAAGCTTAAACATTAAAATAATCTGTCAATACTAAGGGTTCCTATTTTTTTTTTTTTTTTTTTGTCATCACATATCCTTTTGGTGTAATCTTAATATTCACAGTTTCCATAAAAATCCAAACAAAATGAATACCAATGAACAATGAAAAAAATATATTAAATTTTAATAAAGATGTAACTCACTGCAAGTCAAAGACTCTTTGTGCCTCCTCTAGACTTAGTTGCATCTTTTCAAGGGAGATACATTTCACAGCTTGGGAAAAATTAATTTATAGTTCCTTTCCTCTTCCTCTCCTCTTCTTTCCTCTTCCTTTCCTTTCCTCTTCCTTTCTTCTCTTTCCTCTTCCTTTCCTGCCCTTCCTCCCCTTTACTCCTGTTCTTTCCCCTTTCCATAATTTATTGATTGACTGATTTTTAAACCCATTCAAAATAGATTTTATTTAACCATGTTTCTTTTCTTTTTCAAAATGGTTTAGCCATTAAATATTTATTCATTTATTTTTCACATTTCTGAATTGCTCTCTCCCTCAAAGAGGAACTCTGGGCAGTGTAAATAAAAAAATAAAAACAGTATATAAAAATGTTAGCCTTAAAATTTCAAAATTATTTTTTTAGAAGGAGGTAAGAAGAATTAAGCCCTATTAAAAATTAATTAAAAAGCTGAAAGGAGATTTCTCAGAGTACCAACCAGCCCCGTGACTGTATGCTACTTTGGGTTCTCCATATGATATTTTAATATGCAAATACAATCAAAGAAAAATACAAAAGAAAAAATAAAAAGAAATAGATAAAAAAGATTGACATATCTTTCAAATTACCTTAAAAATTCAAAAGGACATTACTGTACTATAAGATAAGTACATTAATATGCATATTGGAATATTTTATATCAATTTGAAATATGCCAGTGTTAGAATACATCAGTATTTAAATTGGGCTATTATGCAATAATTAACAACAATACAACAAATAAGAAGGATTGGTATGAATTCCATGGTATTTCTGTACATATCTTCTCATTATTACACTTGCATATTATAATATATCATATTTGGACACTAACTCACCCCTGTCCTCCACACAAAACCCCTGCACTATTTGAAAAACTGTCTAGGGTTAAGATTGTTTGGCTATATCTTGCTGTAACAATTTTCTGCCTTGCCAGAAAGGCTTAAGGTTGGAACAGAGACCCATTTTTCTTTGTCTCTCATACATTTTCCCTTAATAGAAAACATATGTATAATTGTATATGAACAGAAGAAGGTGCAGGGAGGGGTATAAGATATCTGCAGGCATTTAAGGACACGTGTATAGGATTTAGAGCAAAAAATATAAATGATAAATGAAATATGGGCAAGAGCTTATTATTTATTTCCACTCATAAAAGAATAGCTACAGCAAGCTTTATAACGATTTGTATCTATAGGGTCCTGATTGTGTAGACCCTGCCACTAAATCACGAAACAGAACATTTGTTTGAAAAAGAGGGGGAGTGAGCACTTCACTGCTTTTTCTCAGCTTTTTTTTCTTTTTTAAAGAGAGTGCTGTACCGTTGAGATACTTCCTGTCCCAGAGTAAATCTTTCTTGGTATTGTCTCCTTTTTTCTTCTTATCCTGCTGAGATTTCTATGTAAGTGGAAGACCCTTTACGGATTGCAACCACTCTGCTATCTTCCCAGCTACATTATAAATCATTTTGCTCCAGAATCGAAGCTCTGATTTCATAGTTCACTTGGATATGAAGCACTATATTGCTAGTGCTTTATTATATGTTTTTATCATATTTTGTATTTTTTTTTAAACCATGACTACTTAAAGTTACAAAGAACATTGTATTATTCATTGTTCCTACCTACCACCTGAATTGTCTCAGGGTACTTGAGAAATCTAAGTCTGTGGTTATTTTCAGGGTATGGTAAAAAAATAAAAATAAAGTCAAAATGGTACGATTGAAGCTTTATTTATTTATTTGATTTGCCAATTGTTTACAAGATAATAAGTATAAGTGTATACATAGTTGTGAATACATGAAATGGGTACATATAAGAAAAATAAAAGAAGAATAAGAGAAACAATAGGACAGGGACGGTAGGCACGTTGGTGCGCTTATGCACGCCCCCTACAGACCTCTTAGGAAAGGGGTGAGGTCAATAGTAGACAGTCTAAGGTTAAAGTTTTTGGGGTTTGGGGAAGAAACTACAGAGTCAGGTAGAGTATCCAAGCTGTATCTGTTAAGTATGCTGCACACATGATGCACAATAAAAAAACAAACGGAGATTTGATTCCATTTGCATGGCTACCATCTTGTCTTTGGTACTGTTCCTTACAGGCATCCCTGAATATAGAATAGAATAACAGAGTTTGAAGGGATCTTGGAGGTCCCTGCTTAGGCAGGAAACCCTATACCATTTCAGACAAATGTTGTCCAATCTCTTCTTTAAAACTTCCAGTGTTAGAGCATTCACAACTTCTGGAGGCAAGTTGCTCCACTGATTGTTTTAACTGTCAGGCAATAATGGTATTTATGACACTAAATGAAGAGGAAAAGTTGCCATAGAATTAAGACAGTCATACATGTGTCATTTTTTGTGGCCAACAATGACCTCTATACTTGATGGCAGCATGGGAAACATTTTAAGATTAAATCTAGTGACTGCTGCTTTCTTTAGTGTAGTACTTGTTATCTCATCATAGTTTGGTTCTCCTAGGCATGATTGTTCAGTGTCATAGAATTAAGTGACTTCTACATGAGTGGGAACTTGCTGTAACATGAAGCTGGTATACTGTTAAAATATTTCTTGGAGGTTCTTCCTGAGTTCCCCCTTCTTGGGACAAAGAAAATGTTATTTGAGAAAGACTGTAAGACAATTTTTTTATATCATTCAATTATTCGACATACAGATCCTTATCTACCCCTGGTTCTGTTTATGCTTGAAATCCAAGCTATATCCTTAAAACAATAATTTTTTTTAAAAAAAACCTGCCATTGTTTCATGCTGTTTAATTAATGGTTAAAAATTTCTCCAGCTCTGGTTTAGTATACATACATAGTATAGCAGTGAAAAAGTCCCATTCCTTCTTTATTACTTCCTAATGCCACTGTTTCTTAGCATAAGCATGTTATCATCTTTGCATGAAAAGAAAGGAAGGGGGAAATGACAAGAATAATTGTAATTGTGTGAGACTTCTCTATTCTGATAGTACGTTGTTCATTGGAGTTAGGTATATGCAATTATTTCTACACTGATTCCTATTTGCCAATGCATGCACATCACTTAGTGAATGCAATATAAGATGCTGTTTTGCATATAGGCAGAGGGATTTCATGCTCCAAAAGGAATCTGCAAAGAAGCTCACAGAAAAATGGAAATACAGTGCTAGTTAACTGGCAAAGATTGCAATAATAGATGTATAGATTTAAGGTGTAATATCTATTTACCTAGGCTAGAAGTGAGCTGACTACTTTGTATCACCCAGCCAATAAGAACCCTAACATCGTAAAGAAAGTGGCTTTCTAATGGTGAGCGTTCAGACATTAAATTTCTGAGCACTGTAATGATGCTTGCGTGAATCGTTTTCTTCTGTTGCAACTGATTTTTTATGTGCCTATTCCTATATTTGAGTGCCCATATTCACCTTAGATGTGCAAAGCACCTTCTTTATGTAAGGAATTCTCCAGATATATGACCAATTTTCCTGAGTTTACTGCAGTTCAACTAAACCCTGCTCTCTGTTTCAAACAGGAAAAAAAAAGTCATGGACAGAAAAAGTCATTATTTGTTTTTAATAATTATTCACATAAGACATCAGTAAGAAATGGTCCAGGAATGTTGTTCTGTAGTTGCATACGGAAACTGAGATGATGCCATGGTTTCCTTTTCATTGCAAAACAACATCAAAAGTTACTTTTCAACCATGTTCTGAGATCTTCGGTAGGCAAATATAATCTGTAAGATAAACAAAGATTGCCCATGCTGTATTACATTCTGGCAGGTGACATAAATAATGCATATGAAAGAAAGTTCAATTAGCCACTTGATAGTTAATTGAAAATATTTAGAAAAGTGCTACTGTCTACAAACATGCTGACAGAGAAATTTGGAAAGCCTAAGTTTAACTTCCATATGACCAGTTCTACTGGCACATCTGTGCTACAGGACTTCCATTATTTCAGTCCCCACCATATCAGAATGCACAGTGGCAGATTGGCAGATTGAGCTATTAATAATTTGCTATATGTGTTACAGATGTTGCATAAATGAGCAGTGTTCTTTCACTATTTCTTGACATTGGGGCCCTTGGGGTGGCAGGCTAAGCCCCAGATCTGTCTACAAGCTGCATTTTTTTCTTGGCAAACGCTAAAGCTGCCCCTTACAGCAGAATCACGTTCCAGCTTGCACTGTCAATTTTTTCAGATGTTCTTGCTTTGCTGTTCCTCATTCCTTCACTCAGGCCTCATCTGGCTACAATGAAAAATGATGTGATGCAATTTTTTATTCTGCACTTGACACTTAGGGAAGGCAATATGGTTCATAGATTCCAAACTCCAAAAAAGTTGAGGAACTGGGAACAAAGCTTCTTGGAATTGGCCCAGGAAAAAAAGTTTACAATTGGATCCTCAATTACTCCAGCAAACAAAATGGATAATTGTTGCTCCTTCTGCTGTGCTGATGCTTCATAGGGACATATGTTGCATGATTACACATGCAACACACAGAAACAATATTAGTGAGACACTAAGTGAAATGCGTATTAACCACTCAATAGACAGCGGGTTTAAACCTTGACAGCAAACAGCTGTAGAATATTTAAAACATAATACAAATAGTAAAATCAATAGACTCTCCTGTTGCAGTTCCAAATTTCCCCCAAACAAATGTATATGAAAAATGATATAGATTTATTTAAGATTAGTTTAGCTTAAAGGCAATTTTTGTGTGTATATCACCACTGAAACCCAAATAGAAAATAGAAAGATTTCAGATGCTTAGGGAAATTAGCAGGTACTACTTAAAAATTGTGTGTGTAAGATAGAAAGTGTTGGCAGTGGAAGAAAAAAAGACGAATGATTACAGCTGTTCCTTAGACTACACTTGTAACATTATTTAAAATGCAAATACATGAAATACGTTTCATCCATCATAAAACTGAACATTTGCTGTATCTATAACCATCTTTGGATGTTTATTATTTTTTTTGAAAATATATATGTTCATAAAATATCATCATTTAGTGTATTATATTAGTGTAATTTCAGGAAGATTACTGTTGCAAGCTAGGGATCGGCTCCACCATATGCCAGATAAAGTTTACATTTGAAAATGGTTCCAATCTGATTTTCACATTTATTTAAGGGAGTGATGCCAACATTTTATAAAGCAGATAAAATGGGGAACACACACATACATATATGTAAGATCACAAGTTGTTATTAGCTGTTATTTTGGTAACTGCTTGAGTAAGGTCATAGGTTCAGAATGACACCCCCCCTTTTTAGATTACTAGACTAAGATAAATGTGTCAACACACATATTTATCAGAGTTTTTGTTGCTTCACAGTCTATACTAAAATGTAACACATTTTTTAAAAAAATAGTACGTACTTTATTTTCTTTTGTTTATATAAACAAATTATATGGAAATCCAGGTATTTCTTGTTTAGGTACTTTTAATAGGGCTAGATATGAATTTTGTTCAGTTGATTTTTATTTAAAATGAGAATTTGCCACACTGCAATCTTGTAGAACAAATAGAATTTAAGAAAGCAAAACTGCCTCATGTCTGTCCTATAGATTGGGGGCCCACTGGCTGAGGAATTCTAGGAGTTGAAGTCCACAAGTCTTAAAGTTGGCTAGGTTGGAGACTCCTGCAGATAACAAGTGATCTCGTAGCTTCTTGGAAGACAGAAAAGTTGTGCTTTAGTAGGAAACAAGCAGAGAACAGAAGTGAGGACATTTTAAAGATTGAGATTTATAGTGTGAGATTCTGAGATGAAATCCTCACTGATTAGCAAGATCAATCCCTGCCATTTCTGAACTCTTCCTGTGAAATAAGACTCCAAATCGCTGGATATTTTTTTTTCTCAGAACCAGCTATCCTTAACTCACAGATGTCAAAATCGTGCCGTCATGTGATGTTTCATGATGTTTTATCCCTTCACAGAGCTGGGGTGGGTGTGGCCTGCGTGTGATGCATCTGGCCCTGCAGGTCACCAGTTTGACACCCCTGCTTAACTAGTTTTAGTGAGAATCAGATAGTGTTGGTAGGTTACATACATTTCTGCTCTGGGTTAACAGGTGACAACAATCACAAATCTATGTTGCTTCTCAAACCAGCCTATTCAGAATAAAATGCACCTTCAAACAAACATACAGCATCAAACTGTATATAGGACATGTACACAACCTATATGGTGCTAACAATTGAACGTTGATAAGTGCTTTGTGGCAAGCATCATCCTTGCATTACTACCCCTAATCTTCTGAGCTTTTAAGTTTCCAAAAAATTTTCTGTACTTCCCATTTCCTCAGCTACTATCCTTTGATATAGGTGGCTATCCTCCAAGCCTTGGAATAGCAAGAAAAAGTCTTTTTATATAATATCATTTCAGAATTATGCTTTGTATATTTAAAACTCGTCTACTGTCCACCGGCCCTGATTTATCCATTAGCCCGGGAACATGAAAGCATTGTCTGTGGGAAGCCCAACGATTTCATGCGGATGTAGACAGCCTATTAGAAATGTTGAAAAAGAAAATGCTGAAGACTTTGTAAAGACTTTTAGCTTTGAAAAAGTCAATGGCTATGAACATGGCTGAGATTAGTGTGGTCAGAAGGATTCTTCTCTCAAATGTTTCAGTCAGTGAGCTCTAGCTTTAAAAAAAAAAGAAGAAGAATCTGGAAGGAGCTGCCTGCAACTTGTCACAGTTTTACAAGGCTCTAGATTTGTCTTTGCTTCCTGCCCTGCAAATGCCATTCCCCTCGGCATCATCACTACATATTGGTGCCCAGGAAAAGTCAAAGGTGAAAAAAATGCCTTCTGGCTCTTGAAATGAACACTGAACAAATGAGTTCTTTGTGTCTGTCTTGGCTTGGGCACTCCATTTTCCCCTCTTTCGCTTCCTCTCTCAGTCTTTGTTTTTCTCTCCGCTTACCATGAAGGGTTGTATCTGACCTGCCAAAAGTTAGCCTCAGGTAAAGGAACATTACATTTTTATGAGTGTCAAATTAATAAGACTCTCTTGCAGACCTGAGCTAAAAGGACTTTTTAATAGCAAACTCTCTAAAATAATAATAAAAAGATTCTCTTCTCTAAAATTATCAAGGTTAAATAATTTAAGGAAACAAACTGTTGAACTCCACCTCAAGTAGGGTCTATTTAAAATATTCTACAATGGTCTTAAATGCATAGCAGTAATAAAATGAATAGAATTGTAAGTATGGGTAAGTCTTCACTGGACTAAAGATACTGGTCCTGACTCAGCAGCACAAACAATTCAGACCATCACTGGGATAGCAATATTATCCAGGCCATTACTGAAGCACCAGCAGATGATGGAACAACTCTTCCTCTATCTGAAATGTCAGAATCCGTTAAGGGAGACTGTTCTAAAGGTAATGAAGGACTAAGGCACTCCCCCCAAACCTTTCTTGTTCCCAGGTTTTATGTCACAGTGTATTAAGGTCCTGCTAAAACAGGTGGCACTTTTTTTAAAGGGCTTTGTTATCACAAATTAATTTTCCAGGAGTCACTTCTGGGAAACACCTACAGTCAAGGTCAGATGCAATCTCACAGTTGCCTTCAGCTTTCTATCTGACATTATATATAATCCTAGTGTATGTTTTTATTATTGCTTGGAGGAAAGGAAAACAAAAAATGAGCCTTCCCTCCCTCAGAGTGCTAAAATGCTTCAAACTATTAGTCCTAGGAATCTGGTATTTATCTTGCGTTACTTGAAGATTGAGAAGATCATGTATCATAAGTTCATTGTCTTGGCTGCATGAGACAATATCTTCATGGCTAATTCAGAACAATGTTTTCTAAATTCCTATCCTTTCAAAGTTTCCCTCAATTTTAAGAAAAGGGCAGATGTCTCTATGTTCTGACTCCATGGACAGGAGGCATTTCCAAAGGATGTTAGGAAAGATCAACCAATGGAATTTTGGACAAATCAACTCAGAGTTCTTCAAAAATGACTAGACTTAAATTATCCAACTTCTGACAGAAAGAAAACCCAATTTTCTGGAAAAGTCGCTAATGTTGAGAAATGTATGAGGAAAGAGAAGAGGAATACGAACAGCAAAATAAATTGACTCAGTTACAGTGGCAATAATTTACCATTGGGAGAGTTGAAAGAGCAGGTTAAGAATAGATTGTCATGGAGAAAAAAATCATCCACGTGATCACTAGGTATCAAAAATGACTTGATGACACATAATCAATTTAATTATCTGTCTGCAAATGCATCTTTTCTGAAACATTCAATTATCTATTCTCCTGTGCTGTCCAGACAGTTTAGAGTTAATGGTATTTAGCAATTGTGAGCTGTCCCCTTTAGGGAATGCATCATGGTAAATGTAGTTAAGGTATCCTGGGAAATGTAGTCCATATCACGTGACCACATCTGTAATCCTGATTGGTCACTAAATTGACCCTCGATGGGTAGGAGGAGTTTTCCTCACTCTTGGCTGAACTCACGGACTCGTGGTAACAGTTCTACTTCTATTGCCACAAGATGAGAGAAAAAGGATAGAAGATAATCATCTATGCAAAGAATTGGTCATTAAAGAAGAACTTTGTCATAAATGTGAGTTATGAGGATACCTGATGAATCAATAAAAGTACTTTGTTATGGATGTTTTGTGGAGTTTATCTATCTGCATCTGTGCAGTTTACAAACCTACCACTATACAGAATACAGAACATCTCCCCTTTTGCTTTTAATTAAAAGTAATTAAAGCTGGTAGTGGGATCAACTTTGAAACGGATTGGGCCTGTCTCAGCCATTTTCAGTTTGACACAATTTGTGGGGGGGAGGGAGCTTTCGAATGTCAGACCAGAAATCAACAACTTATTATCTTGTAGGAACCAAGGTCATCCTATCAGGTGCTGGACAGAGACTGGAAGAGGTTACCAAGGAGATGCCTAATTAGACAAAAGTGTGACCTGTAACAAGGAAGGAGGGAGCTGTATAATTTTTAATTAGAAAGCATGGGAAATAGCCAGAGTTGGTTTGTTTGTGTTGAAATGATGTACTCAATAAAGCAGTTCTTTGAGAAGCTAAAAGTCTCAGAGTTTCTGATTTGGTTGGATTCATTACACGGAATCTTGACACTTATTGCAGTATAGTGCCCTATAGGAATATTCTATAGAGTAGTCTGCTGTTTGTTGCAGCAGACTATTCTATAGAAACTTATAGCAGGAGGAATGACTTAATAAGTACCAAACACATGTTCTGTGACTTTACTTTCCTCCCCTGTTATGTGTATCTTGTTACACTGATTCACAAATTAAATGATTTGGGTCAAAGTAAATGAATTGGATGATTATTTCATTTATAGAATGCCAATTAATACTATATAAATAATAATTAATAATAAGGAATGCAGTGGCCCAGTGGCTAAGGTGCTGAGCTTGTTGATCAGAAAGGTCAGCAGTTCAACAGTTCAAATCCCTAGCACCGCATAACGGAGTGAGCTCTCACCTTCCACCAACCTATCAGTTCGAAAGCATGTAAAAATGCAAGTAGAAAAATAGGGATCACTTTGGTGGAAAAGTAACAGCATTCCGTGTGCCTTCGGCATTTAATCATACCAGCTACATGACCACGGAGATGTCTTTGGACAGCGCTGGCTCTCTGGTTTTGTAACAGAGATGAGCACTGCCCCCTAGAGCCAGAAATGACTAGCACGTATGTGCAAGGAGAACATTTACCTTTTAATTAATATTACAAACCTAAGCAACCTACCCCTAGTTGGTCTAGTTACATATTGCTTTTCTTCCTATAAATTGTACCTTTTTGACATAGAGAGCTTCTCCGTTTGCTGTATCTACTTTTCATCCAATGAATACTTTACTATATATTGCTCTATGCATTTTTAAAATTGAACGTATGATTTTCCTAATCATCCCCCATTGATGCAAGGGGATTTTGAGCAATCAAAACATAAGATTGCTTCAGATGAATGATGGTCATCATTGAGTCAGGTAAAAAAAAATTGGGTCATAATTGTTTCAGATTAAAAAAATACACTAGAAAAGTTTCTTATAAATCAAATAATAGTAAATTCTCATTCTTATTCATTGTTCATTAATATACACCTAATTATATCACTGTATTGATATAATTGGGGAACCATGTTGGCTCAGGAATTCTGGGAGTTGAAGTCCATAAGTCATAAAGGAGCCTTAGTTCTATTAGTACCTCTGTTCTATCAGATTGACAATTACATTGAATAAATCTTGTTTGGGGACATAAATTTCATACTATGAATATTTGACCAGAAATTTGACCATTTCTTCTGATTGGTTTACTTTGCCATTGAACTGATCAATCTATTCATAGGAAACTAGCTTTTGTTTCAGCAGGCTTTGCATAATATTTTACTGGCCTTGATAATCATAGTTTTATTATCTAGTGGTCTGAAAACCCTATTTTTGGTGTGAGATTCTCGTCTTTGTTACTGCTGTGTCACTTTTCTTGAAAACTCTAAAATAGTATCCTGTCTTCATGACATTCTAGTCCACTCTCACAGTTTATTGATATTTTGCTGGCCTTTGTACTTTTCTTAGCTCTGGGTATTGACATGTACTTATTTCTGCTAATCTCATCTTTTGCCTAATCCACTTCTTGTGAATTTCCAGTTTTGTCTCAGCCTTATTTTAGCCTTTTCAAAA
Source organism: Notechis scutatus (assembly GCF_049901735.1). Lineage (NCBI taxonomy): Eukaryota > Metazoa > Chordata > Lepidosauria > Squamata > Elapidae > Notechis > Notechis scutatus. The sequence continues at coordinate 105,874,275 of NC_142012.1, forward strand.
ATTTCCACTCATTCTTCCATTTTTTTCTCAAGCTAAAGTGGTTACCAATAATTCAGTGACATGATAGTGCAAATACATTCTAAAGATTCATATGCATTCAATATGGTCACTGTTATGCCTGGATTCCCCAACGGATGTTAAGGAAAACAAACTAAACAGAATGTACAGCGAAGTCAGATAGGAAGACAGGTAAATGTGTGAGATACGTTTTCTAGTTAACACGCAGTAAAAATACAGATACGCTTGTGCTATCAAAAATATTGTTTATTCCATTTAAGAATTATAGCATAGTCATTATAAACAGTCCATTAGTCATATACCAAATTCAGTCAAGTCTTGTCGAGGATACTCTAATTGCAAAGTCCGTGTCGAATAGCCAGTGTCAGTACACATATAATAAATCTGTCCAAAACTTATCTTCTCTCCGTTGAGAAATATCTTCAAAGTAATCCAACACTTCTTCTCCTCCCTGATCCAGCAAGAACGCAGTCTTCAATAAGCCAGCCAGTAAGAGCCAGAGAGTGCCTTGCTGCTTATATAGTACTTTTACAGCTGCACCCTTAATTACATTCCTTTAGCTTAAAGACACATACACTTTATCTGACAAACCATGATTCATCATTTTATTATCTTTACCCAAAACAGTTAGGGTAAAACAATGTTATCCCTAACAGTCACAAATTTATGAGAACACTGTTTTCAAATAATACATTATTTTACCGGGAAAAATGTCAGAATTTCCACCATTATTAAGTACATATATAACATCCCAATCAATCTATAATGCATATGGGAGGTTATTAGAAGAAAACCAACTGTTTTCTTAGAAATCTTATAGAATGCACATTAAAATTAGTGTATTAATTGATAAAATGATATGGTTCCATGAAAATTAATATAACTATATTGATATATCTGAACTAAGAATTTTGCTGAATCAAATCTCACTAAAATATAGTATTAGATTTATTTCTAGGTAAAAAACCACTGGTAATAAATTGGTTGACTAGCCGCTATTGTGTTGCCAATTATCTGTATGTAAAATATCTATATGTAAACTCAAATCTGGATCTTGCCAATGATAAAAAAAGTAATTATTTGTGTATGCATGTCTATGTATATCAAACTAACATTTGATAACTCCCAAGAATTGAGATAAAAGACTGATAATTCTGCTTCATACTTTGTAAAGAAAAGTACATACATGGAACCTAATCAATTTTATTTTACTTTGTTAAATCATCAATAAGAATGCTACTGGATTTTTTTTTTTAGCATTTATTTGAAATGTTTCCAAAAGCATTTTTCAATTTCCCTTAAAAGTAGACCTGGCTGCTACCTAAATGATCCATTAGCATGAAGTTTAATTGTTGTAAATTATTGCCATATTAATCTGAAATATTGCCAATATTGTTGCTTCATTTGCAAAGACTGGCTTTGTGCTATGAATAATAACCATTAGTAGTAGTAGATTGGGTGCTCATCTACTTGAAGCAATTGGCATTGAAACCAGGGCTCAAGAATTCATGAAATATGATTTTCTTTGATGGGATCTCAGTTGGAGGTATAATTGTTATCAGGAAGGGGGAAGTTCTTTTAATTTTCCTCTCTATAAGTTTTTCATAGATTACCTGCATAGATAACTGCTTGCATGTGGCATAGTCTTGTAAAAGGTAACACAGAGGCAGAAGAGAAGACTCATGAAGGTTTATATCACTAATTATATAATGAACAATATTGCAAAGTATAATGGTTCTCAATTCAGAAAAATATCTATAATCTTTTGTACCCAGCCATTTTCATATTACAATGTTCAGGTTAATCAATGTAAGGAGGTTTCTTCCTCTTTCCTCTAAGACAATGCAGCAGCTGCCCAAAAGATTATGCATTCCAGATGTGTTGTACTTTGACACCCATTGCTCCTAATCACATAGGCAAGTTGGAGAAGGCTGTATTAGAATTCATTACAAAGAATATTGAAGAATGTGTGATTGACCTGTGCATTAAGTAATTTCCATAGGAGAGCTGAGAGAAAATCTTGAGGGTTCTTTCATGGGTGTCAGTGGTAGTTATGTATTTTGATTTTGGATAATGTGAGTTTTGATTTTTTTTTTTACACCATTATAAGCAAGATGGATGGATGGATGGATGGATGGATGGATGGATGGATGGATGGATGGATGATAGATAGATAGATAGATAGATAGATAGATAGATAGATAGATAGATAGATAGATAGACAGACAGACAGACAGACAGACAGACAGACAGACACATGTTTGACTTTCTTAGCTGGTCTGGTTATATTTTCCAGTCATTAACATTTTATAATCCAATAAAATAAGGAACATCATCCTTTGCCTGTTCAGGCCTGCCTCATTTCTTACAGACAACAAATTGAACAGTTTTAATAGACTTTTTCAACATTCTTTGGCCTTCTGTTTTGCTATGAAGTGTTTTGCTATGAAACATAAAGTTAAGAAAGTGTAGGTGGTTTCTTCTAGACATGCCTCAAACAATTTAACAATTGTTTAACAATTTAACTCAGCATGTAATATATTGTGCTTATTTGTGATGGAATTTGCAGTCATGAATTGCCCATAGAAAGCAGTCCCATTTTGTGGTTGCTACTAAAACCAATCTACTGAAAAATGCTCAGCACTAGAGAATAACTGAATTAAAGCAACCACTATCTGGACAAATAAATTAAATACCAATGTCAGATGATGAAATTTATTTTGAAAACATTAAGCATTCTATTGTACTCTCAACCTACTTGAGGCTTCTCAGAACTTATTCAGTAAATTTTTGTTGTATTTAAAATATGACAATCATCCACCTCCATTTATTAAAACACGATTCTATAATTTATTGGAAGAGGCTGGATTTTCTTAAGCACTCTTATTAATTATAGCTAGAGAATGATATAGAGATCTCGATCTAAATCTCGATACATAAGAGTACTGTGGATAGAGAGTCTGTATCCTTTTTGTTTTTGGAAGAAGATTTCAATCTCTTCTATCAAAGGACAAGGTATTTGATTTGTCCAAGAGTCCTGGGTTTTCACATTACCATATGTGGAAATTTGTGTCTCCAGGATTTTAGCTTGTCAACTTTTCCCTGGTAAGCCATACCAGAAATGTAGCAAATTGAACTAATTCTACTTTATCATAACCCACGTTAACAGAATCTTGCAAGTCTGAAAGTACAAACTTCCTGCCTCCGCTTTAAACTGCTTGATTCATTAGGGCAGGTCTTCATTAAGTTTCTTTCCTTGACTGTTAAGCCACTGGAGGCTCCTCTCTCTCTTCTTTTACTGTTTCCTAGGAAGTATCTCTTCCCCTCATTCCCCAAGGTCATCCATGCATTCCATTACATATCCAGAGCAATATGTCAAGATCTCATCTAATGATTGCAAGAGAAGCCAAATTCCTATTGCAAGTTTATATTTGCCATGTTTATCCTCCAAATGAGAATCCTGAGGCCTTCCAATGCAAACCTGTGAGCAATAAAGCAACAGGACTTCTTCCTTCAGCATACAAACCACTAAATTGATTTGAGCCAAACCAACAGGCTTCAACTAGTTGGCATCTCTTAATATAGACATAGAATTTGTAATTTGGCTGTCAATTGAGTTTCTCTTCCACCATGAGACAGCTTTATTTTTTTCCTTAGGAAAACAACAACAAATGTTCAAAACTATAAATATACTTCATGTTTTTAGGGAAGTTGGTGAAATATTTTGAAACCAATTAAGATATACTTATGAAAACATAGTGAATTAATTAATTAATTAATTAATTAATTAATTAATTTCAGTGTAACTTGTTTGGTGGTGGTGGGTAGTTAAAATATGCAATGCTTTAGACAACTTTTAAGATTTAGTAACTTCTTGAAGGTGCTTGCATTTAGGTACCATCCTAAACATGAAAATATGATTCTATCCAACTGCAGATCAGTTGCGTTTAGGACTCAGCTACTAATATTTTTTCTTTCTAAAACCTTTCCAATTTCATAAATATGAGAATGTTGTTATACTGTTTTTATATTAAGAAATTAAAAAAAATTCTACCGATTAGAATATTAGATTAGAGCTATCTATATAAACATTTTTTTCCTTTTTTGCAATGCAAAACCAACCCCAGCCCCACCCAGGGTCTCTTTGCAAAAAGTCATTTATTGCACTCTAAGCACTTGGACTTTCATATTATTATTACTTTTAGTAAGCCAAACATAGTAAACCAGCAGATTTTTCAGATATTAACTATAGCTGTCAACAACCTCAACCTATTTGTGAAACTGCCTATAAGAGTTGCTCATACAGGAGGAGGAGGAGGAGGAGGAGGAAGAAGAGGAGAAGGAGAAGGAGAAGGAAAAGAAGGAGAAGGAGAAAAAAAGAAATGGCAAACTAAAGAACAAAGGAGTAGACTGGCTGTTTGAAATTTCTCCAGACAAGGAGAAGATTTGAGTCACCAGCAAGGGCTCCAGACAGCTGTTCCTTGAGAGGAGACCCCAAGATGGAAGCCTCTGACAGGTAGAAAAAGGAATAGCCATGTTTCTCAAACTGCATTGGAAAGGTCATTAATGTCTTTTTCTTAATCACTTTGGAAATTTCTTGTTAACTGTGTTCATCTATCAGAGACCCTTGGACCCACAACTTTAACAATGACAGTGAATGTCCTTCAATACTTGGTCAAAAACAGTTTTAACACAAGTTTAAGTACTTTTAAAAATGGCAGCAATAAAAAGAAAAAGGATGATTTTATTCAATGCCAAATTCTATTATCAGGAATAGTTATTTTTCCTAAAGGTGTTTGGTTGTTACTTCTTTTTAAATGGTAATTTGAGAAATTAACCTAAATTCTACCTTAATCTAAACTCTTGTTGGGATTCATTGCAATAACATTATTTCTGTCTTGCTTACATTCATAGCTTTACATTCATGTTATTATTTGATATTTACACATTTTTACATTTTTGTTTTCTAAGCATATTATTTAGATGTTTATGATAGAGTGTAAGGATAAGACTATCAAGAGAATGATTGCCATAGCAGCAGCAGCATATCTAAATTTATACTTCCCACTTGTACTGCCCACTCATAGAGTTCCAGATAAATTCTAAAAGCTGAAATAATTAATATTAATAATTTGATGAAATTTGCTGTGGTGGGCAGAATAATACACCTCAATACCTATATTCAATTTATTAAACTAATGTTGGGTATTGCAAATTTAACTGAGTAAGAAGTTACTTTTCCAGAAGAATGAAATTATTATAAGGGTACAATTGTTATAAAAATGTTGCTCATTTATTGACAGATTCATAACAATTGGAATTAAGCATAGATATTGCTTTGTGAAGCTTCCTTGTGAAAATACCTAGCCATTCTCAAAGTGAGACATATCATGTCCCTTTTATAGGAAAAAAAAAACTGAGTGGGATTATTCTTGCTCTGCATGTAATAATGACATGCATTTTAACAAATTATAACAAGATTTACTTTATAGTTACAGTTTTCCAGCATAATGACTGTTTCAAATGGCTGTCAATCCACATATATATTAAATATTAACTATTCTACTTTCTCAAATAGTGCTGAATAAAATATATCATTGAGTTGAAATGCAGCCATATATTCAAAACTCTTTAACTATTTAAAGTGTGTGTGTATAAATCTTTCTGCTTATCTCTGTCTGTGTTCAATCTGTCTATCTATCTATCTATCTATCTATCTATCTATCTATCTATCTATCTATCTATCAATCATCTATCTATATCTCTATTTATCTATCTCTATCATCTATCTCTCTATCTATCACCTAGCTATCTAGCTATCATCACATTTCATTATCAGAGACAAATATTTAACCTCTGTTTTTTGATGAATTATACTGCTGAGATGTGAACTGTGTTACCTCCAAAAAAGCCCAATTCAATATACTTAAACAAAGTTGGAAAGGATGACTGAAGAGGACTTAGTTTGACTGCATATACCCAATATATGTCAATGCCGATACAGTTGAAAATACATGTCAGTCTTCCCAAGTGAATGAACAATCTGCTTTTCCAGAATTCTTGGTCAGACAGATAAGGGTTCATGTATGTAAAATAATATTATGTAGTTTTTGTATTGAATTTATTTTGAATAATCATTATTAAACACAATGCGGAACAATGAAAGATTAGCATTCTGAACTATGTGAGGAGGATGTTCATGAACTGAGAAATTTCTCTAGAATAGAAGTCACCCTTCAAATGTAAGGACCCCATAACCCACTGTATTATAATGCAGGGGTCCCCAACCACGGGGAGCGGCGGATTTGGGCGGCGCGGTCCCGCAGGGCGTCAGCTCCGACAGAGGTAGGGGCCGGAGAAGGGGGGGCCGGGCCCCTCCCGGCCCGGCAAACCCCTTTCCAGGATGGTGCAGACCGTAAGGCCGCCACAAAGAGCGGCGCGGATAAGATGCCAGGAGGGGGGGAAGGGGCGGGAGGGGGGAAGGTTTTTTTGGTTCTTAGGACTCCAAGACATTTTAACAAATTCCTGGATCTTTAATTTTCTGGGGAGAAGAAAAAAGCGGCAGTTTAATGGTGCTGAAAGGATAGCCACCCTCTTTTTCCGGAATAAAAAGGCATTAAGAAACCATTTTTAGGGCTGGCTCTAAGCGGTGGGTGGAACTTAAAAAAATTTTGTATGCTAAGACTTTGTTGGAGGAGATGCTTAAAGTTTGTAATAAGGAAGCTTTGGACTGGGTTTGTCTTGGATGCTGAGAACTTTGGGTTGTCTTTTTTTTGGAATTTTGGTGTAAAAAAAAGATTTATATGGACTGGAAAAGGCTGGCAGCAACTGGAGCTGGTTTGAAAGAAGCGTCTTTTTTAGATGGCGCTTTCAACAAACTGCAGTGAAACAGAAGAAGACAAAAAAGGAAGCCATCTTTAATAAATCTCGACGAAAAGGGGGGAGGAAAAGAAGAAACTTAAGTAAATTAAGCGGTCAATCATTGTGGAAACAAAAGGGGCGACGAAGGGAGCCAGTCAGCCGAGGGTGGTGGGGCGGGCTAGAAAGGTTTTGAAAAAAAAAAAAAGTGGAGAAAAGTTAAAAGTTTTTTGAAAATTTTTTTAGGGTACAGAATAAGTCTCAAAGTGGAAGAATAAATGACATGTAGTATATCGGAAACCGATGGGGTGGGGGGATAAGAGATAAAAGTGGGGTTAATAAGATCCTGGTTCGAAAAAAAGGGGTTAGAATACTTTAATTAAAGATTATTAAGATTTTGATGTAAGTATCAACTTTATAGTATTTAATTGTTTTAGGTTTTTCGTTAGAATTACCAACAATGGGTATTTTAAAATGAATTGATGCAGTAATTCCTCAAAAATCCATGTAATTATTTCTTCAATAAAAATACATTTGATTTTAGATACTGTAGAAGTTTCCTTCCCAGTTATCAATAACAAGACTTTCCATGTTTTAATTTACAGTGGCCATCTTGATTCTCACAGATACATTTTCAAACATTGGTTATATTGAAGGTTTTCCATTAATTCCTCTTGCCATATTAACTATTGTCCATATTTCTATAAACATTCATATATAATCACATGGAGTTTTCTAGTTTATGATCTGATTTTATGATTATTATGCTTTAAAATTTAACATAGTTATACAATGCTTGCTATAAATAATATTACTTTTGAGTATGAAGCATTTTGCAAAACCAGCTATTCGGTATGAAGAAAAGAGCTTTAATTTGCTTCTTAGAGTAAAGGACTGTCTAAGGGAATGAAGAACCTTAATTTATCTTACAGTAAAATAGAAAGTGACTTATTAAATGACTTGGAAGGGGGGGAAATCGAAATCTTCCCAAGGAGTGTGTATTAAGAAAATCATAAAGAAAGACAATGACTCTATCGGAGGAGAATTTGCTAAAAGCAAATAATCAATCATGTAACTTGCTTTGCCAATTTGATATACTAATAATAGCTAACAAAATCTAATTGTAAATGAAAACCACCCTTTGTACTGTAAAATTACAATGTTTCATACTGAGGTAAAAACTGGACAAAATGCACATGTTAATATTAGTTATTGTTGGTAATAAATACAATTAAACATAAAGGAATCTTTATAATTCTTGCACTTGGACTTGTATTTTTCCCCTCACAGATATTATAATAATGGTGTCAACACTTTTATATCTTTGTCCATAAGCTGAAAATTATGGCTGTTTCATAAATTGTTAACGTGCTTAGACGATGTAGGCCCAGCTGCAGAGCACATGAGTTCAGAATTCTGCCTGGGCCTCCTGTTTCACAATGACCTCAGTTTCCTGTACTGAATGAGAACCAATGCTAGTAAGCACTTGTAAAACTGTTTTTGAAGGGTGAAGTTATGAAGAGGTGCTGGAGTGTCAAACATCTGCTTCATCCATTACACTCAAATAGCAGCAGTGAATGTACAGTAGGGCAAGAACCATCAATAAATTAAAACTCTCTTGTGGCCACACTTTCTTAGTTCAGTTGAGCTGCTTGGTTTTTGTGCCAAATCTTGCTAGGAAACAGGCACAAATGGAACTTTCTTCTGCTTGGAATCACTGCCTGAATTTTTAAGAGCCAATGTTTTTCTTCTCTGTTCACCTAAAAATATTTGGGGATTATAAATTTTCCTAGTAACATAGATGAGCACATAGTGATTTAAAAGAAAAAATGAATATAATAGTTTGGTGATATGCATCCATTTTTTCACTTATTGACAATTATGTTTTTCCAAGTGTAAATTTTTCAGCTTTCTTTAATTAGCGCCCAGCCAAAATGCACTGTGAGAAGCTGTGATCATATCAAAATTTGGTGATATTGTGGTAGATGCTAATTTTGTAGAAATACTCACTTGTTCCTTTCTTGAACATCAGTGAGAAGTAAGTTCACCATTTTACCATGAATGTATATGTGAATGGATGGATGGATGGACGGACGGACAGACTGACAGACGGACAGACTGACAGACAGACAGACAGACAGATGTGTGGCTTATGTATGAAACCATATTTAAAAATGCATACATTAACACTGTGCCTTCCCTTACTGCTGTTGAAGATAACAAAGTAGACACTTAGCAGGAGTAGAGGAAAAGACAGGAGGTTCAAGTTGAGCCATATACTTTAAAAGTGACCAGAAACAGTAAAACTATTTTTGTGCAGAAAAGAAAAATTAAATGCAAAAAAATCCTAATGATATACTACTCTAAAGATCCCTAATTCATATTGATCTTGGTAGATTATTTGTTTTTTCACATAAACGTACATTGTCTGTACTTAAAATGAAAATGTAAGTGATTGTATGAAAGAATTCTACCTAAGATCTTTCCAGCAGAGCACCCTGGACTCTACAGGACTATGACGGGCAAACTGTCTGATTTATAATATCTACATTCTATCAAGACTTGTAGGTAGTTTCTCTCTAGAAAAAAAAAGTCACACAAAACTGAAATAAAATCTTTCTCTACAATATGGAATTTGCTAAATATTTTTTGAAATCCAATCATCTTTCTTTGTTGAAGTGAACAAGGATTTGTATTTCAGTCTTTTTTTTTTTTTTTTAAAAAAACTTGGTTAATAGGACTGATACATCTTGTGGGAACATTTAAAACTTTTCCTAGGGATAAGTAATGATGCATGTCTAAACAGAACAAAATGTGAAGGTCAGAAAATCATATAAAGTATATATTGTAATATATTATATACAAACCAAATGAAAAACATTTGCTTATAGATTTTTGTTACAGCTTGAGGTTTACTATATCATACAATAATACAGTATATCACATCTATTTTATATTATCTTCTGAACAAGATTATCTAAGGCTTTGAAACAGAGTTTGTTAATCCAAACCTAAATTGACTCTCTCAAGAGAGATTACTTATGGAAACTTATAAGTAAACACATTTTATGATCCGTTGGACAGTACTGAAGAAATCCAGTCTGCAGAAGACTGATACAGCAATTGCAAGCAGGTGAGCAAATTGTATAACCCAAAGCAAGATAGGCCCAAGGGATCAAGGACAAACCACCCTGACATACAACTGGAATCTGTACAACATCTGGAATTGTGTAGCCCTTCAGGCAAAAGACATTTTCAAAACCCTAAGGAACAACCCAACTTATCAAGCTTGTAACATCCATAAAAAATACTTTCTCGAGAGATGCTTAATATTGGCAAATCCATTCTGTTCTCATAACTTTCTCATTATTGTAACAAGCACAAATTAATTGAGGCAAAACTGTAATTCGGTACAAGTAAAATGTGTGTATTTTTGGATAAGACATTAGAAAATAGCAATTAATATTAAGTGTATCCAGTTTATATTAAGCAGTTTTAGACCAATATATATTTTTAGCAAATGTGTATGATGCTTTGCTCAGACAACCAATTCATTGCTTCTGGTATTTATTACTGTATCAACACGAGTCATGTCAAAGGTTGCTTTGTAAGAAAAAGGAGTGGACAGAACTTAGAACTTGAGAATGTGCACTTAATGATGTGGGGAATGGTTATAATTTGTTTTTCAAGTGAAGGCCTCAAAATATTTACCTCATTAAGCTTTCAACTCTAGCATCTAAAAAAGGGGAGGCTAGTGAATACATAAATTATTTCACTTAACCCTGAACTGTTTCTTTTGGTCCTTTGAAAATCTCTCCCAACATCCTTATTCTTACACACACAAACATAATCCCTTGACTAACTGTAGTTAGGTCCTCTGTTTTGCTTTTTCACTTAAAAGACAGCACCTCCAGCAAAAGAATACCCCCTAGCTCCTTTTGGCACACAGATGCAGTACTGAATCAAAGGGACAAGGGCCACCTATTGAATCTTTAACAAGGTTCCCTGCGGTCCACAGCAAGGAACAGTACAGCTGCTACCTGACTTATGCCTTCCTTCAGCCTCGTATCTCAAAGCACTCAGTAAACGTTAACTAGCTATACCTTTCAACACTGGCATCTTAGATGATTCATGCCATTCCATTCCCATAGACCAATAAACTGGGGGACAGAAGGAAGGCAGGAATTTTCTCAAAAATAATCTACCTTGCTAAAGTTAATTAAAGATGAATGCAGAATGATGATCTAGCATTTCCTTAAATATCCCTTTAAAGAAAAGTGATTTATTTTCCTATAGCTCATTCTTTAAGTTCAGCCTATCTATCCTAGATTTTGATATTTTGATAAACATTTAGGTAATACAATATTTTGACAATTTAGATTAGACTTTTTGATTTTGTTTTTCCACCTGGTTTCAAATTTTAAGCTTTGTACATAGAGCAACTTGGTACAATGATTAAAGTATCAGGCTAAAAACCAGAACACTAAGAGTGTTCCACCTCGCCAGCTAACTGACTCTGGCCCAGTTTTTTGGCTTTAGAAACACAAAGTGATTTTTTTTTAAAAAAGGTCCCCAGAATCTTTGCCTTAAATGCAAATCATCATGAGTGCTGACCCAAAAGACTCATAGGTAAAAATAGTTTAGTGAATAAAAAATGAAAAAATAAAGAGTATACCTTTAAATTTATTCTATTTTTTTCAAAATAGTTGCTTGAAAAGCGATGTTCTAAAGCAGAATACCAACATTTGATTTTATTACTATGTTGATAGATATTCCTTCCTTCCCCCAGTAGAAAGATCTTCCCTGCTTGCTCTCTCTCTTTTCTACATCTTGTTTGTTTTCTCTTTTTTCCACGTCTTGCCTGAGAGAGAAGCCTCATGGCAGAGTGGTCAGACCTGGTCCTTCTTGTCTGCCTCCTTCTTCCTTCCCATGCACAGCTATAGCATCCTGGGTTGTGTTTCCTAATCACACTTTACTTCCCTGATGGCCCTCTCCTAAAAGCCAATTCAGAAGCAATGCCTATTATGGAGCATGAGAGTTGATGAGGGCTCATGCAACATGCTGGGCACAAAAGATTTTGGGGCACTGAAGGGAATTGACTTGGCTGGACAGCTCTCACTATTGCCGAGACATTGTGGTTTTGGAGTTGAGTTGGGAGGCTACAAGGGCCAGGTGTTCTTCCTTAAACATAACTTGTGAATAATCTGATGGTAGGAAAGAGTCCCACAATATGAGGCCTACAATGGAGAAGGCTTATTAACTTGCCCAAACATGATGAATCTTACAAGGAAAGGAACCAATGTTCCTTGTCCAATGTTGGTCTCTAGATGACCAAGCTGGACAAGCAGATGCATTGAATTGCCAGATATATCCCAGTGCTGCACTTTGTAGGACTTTAAAAGTAATGAACTAGTTTGAATGGGCTCTGAGCCTTGCTAGTAGCTGACTAAGCTAATTTAATATAGGTGTGACTCATGGGATTGTCCTGACAACAATCTAGCCATTGTGTTTTGCACCAGATATAGTATTTGAGTGTAAATGGGAATGCCATACAAAGCACATTGTAATGTTTATTTGAAAGTGTATTGTAATATTTAATTTCAAAGCACATTGTAATATTTAATATAAATGCCTACAGACACTGGTTCAACATTGCATGGATGAGACCACTGACTTGGCTCATGCTATTTTTTGAATCATTAATTGAATCATAATGTCATCTTATCCTGAATCAATGGATGACCTCTCTTAATGGTTTCGTGTCAATGTTGCGCAACAATGGGGACAGTTCTGAGTTAGCATGTTTAGTATTCTTTGCTTCTGCCCTATGGTCATTTAGTTTTTTGCAGCACAGATCTATAGGCCTAACACATAGAATCGTGCAGCTGATACATACATTTGATGTGCTTCAAGATCAAGGGCAATCACACAAATGAATGTACAGTTATAAAAATTAAAAATAAGCATCACCCTGGGTGCAGACCTAATTAGAGTATTACAAGAAGGTTGTCCAGCAACATGACAGAGCCAAGAAATATATTTATTTGTTTGTTCTGTGAATTATGTGCTGGGTTCAAAGCAGATTTCTCCAACCTGGTATCTTCCAGATGTGTTGGGATTAAAAATGCCAGAATACACAGCCAGAGTGAAAGTTGTATTCCCAACACATCTGCCTGAAAAGAATTGGGGAAATCTGGTTGTTAAAATTGTTCAGTTTATTCCAAAAAGCAATGTATTATCAAGTTACCCCAACCAGATGTAATATCTGCACTGGAGGCAATTTATCTCTGATTATTCCAAAGATGGCATTGGTCAGTGAGAGATATTTGGACTAGATAGTCTGTGGACTAATCTCAGAGAGAAGGTACTCTTACATTCTTTGAAATGAAATATAATGTGGAAACTATGAAATCAATCGCATGGGTATAGTTGTCAATGGCTCTCTTATTTGCACTTATTAGAAAGATTTAAAGTAGGCAAAACAGTTTATGGTGTTTTTTTTAACATTGTTAAGACTGAGTTTGAAATAGAATTGTATACAAATGATAAATATGTGATTGATAAAATGTATATGTTTTTACTGAAATTTGAAATAGAAAAAGGGCAAGTCAAATAATGTATGATAAAATGAGATAAATGTTTTGTTTATTAATATACAGATGGAACAATGGAAAATGTGTGATTGACATTTACATCATATTATAATATTAAAGAGAATTTTTATAATATTATCTATCATTTATATACTGTATGTGACCAGAGAAATTGTCTAGAATGTATAAAGATCTAAAGGCACTTCAAATTCATGTTTCCATGTTGGAAATGTGAACAATAAGAAGGGACTTTTTATCATGTTTGATGGATATGTAAAAAAATCTAAAACATTCTGGATTACAATATACATACTGAGAGTTTTAAAGTTTAATATACAATTGAGACCAGATGCTTTTCCTTTTGGATTGGTGGACAAATAGTTGGAAAATAGTCATGGACTTTTGCTTTTGTACATGATAACTGCAGCAAGATTATTGTATGTGACAAAGATTGAAAGATTCGGCTTTACCCACAATAGCTGAATGCTCAAAAAGATAATGGAACTTGCTAAGATGATTAAATTGACTCAGAAAAAAAAGGCAGTATCTTTGTTTATTGATGATTGCAAACCACTTATGGACTTTTTTGCATAAAACAGAAAAAAATGAACTTATTATTTATGGTTATGATGATTATCTAGGATACATTCTAGAAAGTGATGTAGCCATGGAGTAAGAAGTAAATTTATAACTATACTTGTCATTTATGTAAAGAAGATTGGAAGCCACTTTTTTGAACCTTTTAACTTTCAGTGGCGGGTTCAAACATTTTTACTATTGGTTCTGTGGGTGTGTTAGCCAGTCTTCTGGACATTAGTAGACCTGAGATACAAATCCACAAACCAACACACAAAGATGGAGGTAGTCATTTATTTTGTACACGTAACTCACATTCCATCCGGTGGTAACAGTTTGAAATCTAAACTAGGTTAGCATTACCCCATGCTTCTAATTGCAGCTACCTCCTGTGGATCACCCTATCCTAAATCCCCATGTAACAAATGTTCCCTAATATGGCTAATTAGGCTTTTATTCCCATATCCTGCCTCTGCATCCTATCTACCACCGTCCCGTGAGAACCCTGCCATAACAAACATCTATTTCCCTCACCTCCACAAAGCATCCAGCGATGTCCTAGGGGAATATCTTGTGCAGTCTCCACGTCCCAGGTACCAACGTGAAGCAGTGTTGCGAGGTAGCGTTTTGGAGCCCCCCCATTCAGCCATCAATTCCCACTGATTGGCTTTGACGTCACATATTGGAGGGGTCCGGGTGTAGAGCTCTACTGCTGATGGACGACTGCATTTGGAGCTTGATAGGCTGCCCCCTCTACCACTGGCCTACCTGGAGAAAGAGAGATAGAATCGTTACTGTTTACCACCCGCCTTCATAGGATTTCTCCAGTGAAAATGGTGACAGAGTCGGCGAGCATTGACATTGATATGAATCACCCATGAGGCATCCTCGAGAGGATAGCCCTTCCACCATACCAAATATTGTAGCCCTACACTTTCGTGAATCTAGAATATCTGCCACCTCAAATTGATTGTCTCGTATTGGCCCAGGTGGTATTGGCCAGATGTCTGGTCTTTCCTTATTATCAGGTTTGATTAAACTTACATGGAAAACAGGATGCACCCACTTAAAACGTGAAGGCAGTTTTAACTGCAAGGTGACAGGGTTGATTAACTTCACTATAGGGAATGGACCGATATATTTTGGACCAAGTTTCCTACACGGTAATCCCAAATTTAATATTGGGTAGAAAGGTATACCAGATCCCCAATTTTGAAGGATTTGGTTTCAGCCCGCGTTTTATCTGTCTGTTTCTTATACACAAGAAAAGCCTCATGCAAGGATTTCTGTACTGTTCCCCATGTCTCTTTTTCCCCCCCCAGACAATTTAGTAGTTGTTACAGGCTTTTGACTGTTATGTGGCAATTCCAGAATAGGTACAAAGTCCATTCCATGTACTATTTTGAATGGGGTCTGTCCTGCACTATTATGGACAGTATTATTATACGCTGTCTCAGCAAATGGCAGCAGTTCAGCCCAATCGTTTTGCTGATACGACACATAGCTATGCAAATATCTCTCAAGTGCTGCATTTGTTTGTTCAGAGGCCCCATTTGTACTTGGATGGTAAGCAGTGCTTAAACCCCAGGATGAAGCTAGCAATTGGATGAACTCCTGCCAAAACTGAGCAGTAAACTGCACCCCTCAATCTGATATGATTTGTCTCAGTACTCTGTGTAATTGATATATGTGTTTAAGGAAGAGGGTGGCCAACCTCCGGGCAGATGGAAGTCCTTCGGGGAGTTTGAAGAGGTTCTTATGGTCCATCCACACCTCGAACGGGGTTTTGGACCCTTCCAGAAAATGCCTCCAAGTCAATAATGCCCAATGAACCACAAAGACTTCCTTTTCCCAAACAGCCCAGTTACATTCAGTACGACTGAATTTCTTTGAGATGTAAGCACATGGTTGTAATATGCCATCTATGTTTTCTTGCAACAATACAGCCCCCACTGCAACATCGCTGACATCTGCTTGGATCATGAACAGCCTTTCTGGATCCAGATGTTTTCGCACAGGTTTGTGCGTGAACATTTGTTGTAGTGAGTTAAATGCCTGCTGACACATCGGTGACCAGGGTATCACCTGTCCAGGTTTAGGATTCTTTGTTTGCAGTGTGTTTGTTTTCAATAAATCTGTTAAAGGGAGCACCAATGTAGCAAATGATGGTATGAACTGTCGGTAGAAATTTGCAAAGCCCAAGAAGCTCTGCAGTTGTTTTTGGGTGCTGTGCCCTTGCCAATCCAAGATGGTTTGAACCTTGGTGGGATCCATTTGTATTCCTTCTGCTGATATCCTATATCCCAGATAGTTTAACCAGGTACAGTGAAACTCGCACTTGGACAATTTAACATATAAGGGTCTACTAACATCCAGAAGGCTGGCTAACAGAAGGTTAGCGCTGGAAGCATTTGCCTTCCAGTGCAATTATAGCATTACCCCACCCTCCTAATCGCAGCTAACTCCTGCAGACCACCCTATCCTAAATCCCCATGTAACAAACATTCCCTACTATGGTTAATTAGGCTTTTATTCCCATATCCCGCCTCCGCAGCCTATAACATTCTGCATATCCCGCCTCCGCAGCCTATAACGTTCTGCATATCCCACCTCCGCAGCCTATAACGCAGCCTATAACACTCTGCACCATCCCATAAGAACCCTGCCATAACAAACATCTATTCCCCCCTCCACAAAGCATCCAGCGATGTCCTTGTGAAATCCCTTGTGCAGCCTCCACGTCCCACGTACCAATGTGAGGCAGCATTGTGAGGCAGCTTTTGGGAGCCCCCATTCAGCTATCAATGCCCACTGATCAGGTTCAACGTCGCATGTTGGAGGGATATGGATGTAGAGCTCTACTGCTGACAGGTGACTGCATTTGGAGCCCGACAGTGTGGCTTGGTGGGCATGGCAGGGGAAGGATACTGCAAAATCCTCATTCATTCCCCACTCCTGGGGGAAGGTTACTGCAAAATCCCATTCATTCCCCCTTCCCACTAACCTGCTTTCCAGCTCCGTTATCCTGTGCAGAGCAACAAAAGAAGACTTAGCCAAATAGTTGGGACTTGGGAGGCAGATAATAGATGGGGCAGAGCCAATCAGAGGTGGCATTTGCCTGATCTCCGAACTTCTCAAAATTTACACAAACACACACACACACACACACACACACACACACACACACACACACACATATATATATATATATATATATATATATATATATATATATATATATATATATATATATATATATGCGCGTATAAGAACGCGTATAAGACGACCCCAACATTTCCATATATAATTTGTTATATATATTCTTCCATACTTTGCATTTTTTTTTTTTTTAGGCACTTTTTCACCGTGAACGAATCCGTGAAGCTGAAAGGAGCAGCCAGCCTCTCCCAAAATATATATATATGAAATCAATCACAAATCACTCAAGGTTAGGAAGGAAATCTTTTTCTCTTACAAAAATGGATCCTATTCTGGAATACATTAACAGTAGCTCCAAATCCATCATAAGGACCTCAGAGTGAACAAAGTCTACTAACTACCTTAACTAGGTACAAAGAAAAACTAAAGAAAGAGAACTTTTGAATATTATCTCATGTTAATTTGATGCAGAGGGGATATTTTAAGTATTTAAATCTGTAGGGATGGGTTACATAAAATCATATTAGAACCAAATCAAAATAAAAGAAATAAAGCAGAAGCATAAAAAATAAATTTCTTTCTTATGGAACTGTTGTTTGTACATTTGCCTGTGAACTTTCAAAAGAATAAATCTTTTACATCAGCCACAGAGTTAGAATAAAGACTGCTATGCTAATAAGTAGTAGCAAGAGGTTAAAGATCTGCTTAGTAAACATAGTGTGATTTCCTTCACAAAGCAATTTTATCATAAGGGAATGAGTTCACAATAGGAGCATAGATCAAGCATATTTATCAAGACATCTGCCCTCCTTGCAGATAGAACCTACTGCTTTTCTTTGTTGTTTTACACACATACTCACAGAGAGAGAGAGAGAGAGAGAGAGAGAGAATGAGAATATTCATATTATGCAAATCTCTGGAGGTACAAAGCATTACAATTTTATAAAATGGACTGTCATCTCAGCAGCCTGCTTAGCATATGTGTAATTAAGACAGAATATATGGTATTGTCCCAATTGTCATATGGCTTTTTTTTTTTCCTGATGGTTTACAGGTATGGACCCTTTACATTACAGATTTCAGACACAATACATGAAACTTAGTGTTTCAGATGCCCATCTCTCTTACCACAACTTTTCAATTTTTGACGTACCAAGCGTATTTTGCTAATTATTGAATTGTGGCATGCCAAATAGTTAAACATTCATCCGCCCTAATTTTCAAAATTCTATACAGAGAGCAAAAGCATGAACTTTAAATCACCAATGGATTTTACTACGACAATAGTATTAGCAAAAAAAAAAAATAATCATCCAACAACTTTGTTAAAAATAAAAAAAGCTATATAATGACAAATTAAAGATGAGTCAAATCCCAGAAGTGTCATGGGTCTATCAGACAAACTCTTTGCATAGTCTACCAGAAGGAAGAGGCCAACAAGGAATCAAGAAGATTATGTAAACACATAATATCATCATAACAAAGCAAAGGCTAAACAGTCAAAATAGATTTTCTCTATCAGCTTCAACATTAAATACACATTGCTGTGGATCAATGCAGATTGGCTGCTGTAGTACTTGAATTCAATATTGTGGATCTAAAACAAGAATGAGGAATTGGATCCAATCCAGAGGCTGAGACTAGAAGGATGGGCAATTTCTGAGAGACTAGGAACTCAAATTCCTTATCATTGCAAACAAGCCATCTGGGGATGTGGTGATGTCATTAAATAAGCATAGCTAAAATGTTTCAGCCCGTTTTTGACACCCGGAAAGATTTTTAAAAGAGTGAATTGGCTAGGAGACCTTTTAGAGGCAAACTGTTAGCATTCTCACCACTAAAAATACTGAGTCCCCAAAAGCAGCATAATATTAGAACATTGAAGAACAATTGGTGCCCATGGTTGATTAACCCAAATTTATGGTGGAAATCTCACTGGCCCTGAGATTGTGCTTTAATCATATAAGAAAACATGAAGCTATTCTATCCAGTGGTGGGATTCCATTTTTTTTACTACTAGTTCTGTGGGCGTAGCTTTGTGGGCGTGGCAAGGCTTTGTGGGAGTGGCAAGGAAAGGAAAATCCCCATTCCCTCCCCACCCCACTAACCTGCTTTCGAGCTCCATTTTCCTGTGTAGGGCAACAAAAGAAGACCCAGCCAATCAGCTGGGACTCGAGAAGCAGAGAAGAGAGGGGGCAGGGCCAGTCAGAGGTGGTAATTGCTGGTTCTCTGAACTACTCAAAATGTCCGCTGCCGGTTCTCAGAACTGGTCAGAACCTGCTGAATACCACCTCTGATTTTATTCAATCTCTTCCTGCACTGAGGGAAAAAAAACAAAAAACAGGGAATGTACCAACGTTTTGGTGAGCTTCTTGCCTTATTCTGCATTCCATGAGTTAAGAAGCAGCAAACAACATTCTTTTCTTTTCTTTTTTTCTTTTTTAATATACATTTTTATTGTATTTCCATCATTACAACTCAAATCATCATATTTTCAACCATTGTTGACATCTATACAAGGTTTTATCTTATAAATCTTAATACATTACATATACATTTGTCAATCACTAATTAATATCCTTATCCATAATTATATTCTTATATATTCTACATATCTACAATTCGTACAATTCGTGAGGTCTCTTACATATTAATTTGCACATCTTATTTGTTATTTCTATTTGTTATTCAATCGTACCATTTGTGCCAAATTAAAAAAAATCTTCAGAATCTTCTTTCCCTTTCAATTTTAATGTGAGCATATTCATTTCAGCGCTTTCCATTATTTTTTGCTGTCCTAGTTCTTCACTGGGAGTATTAACATTTCTTTTCTTGCCTGAACTGAGTAACCTTTTCTATAGTGAGACGGCAGAGAATTGTTCTTGCATCTTTTTCAACAAGTCACAAAGACCTGATCATCATATATCCATATGTCACACCACATTTTCCTAAAAATTCACTATATAAATGGATAGCAAATGTAAACAAGTTGGAACTGTCCTACAATGTCAGGATGGTGCTACACAAAATATTTCTCAATCTTGAGAAAGTACAGGTGGTCTTTGATAACAATTCATTTTAGTGACCATTCAAAGTTACAATGGCACTGAAAAAAAGGGGACTTACGACCATTTTTCATACTCGCAACAGTTGCAGCACCCTCATGATTGTGCGATCAAAATTCTACCTTTTGGCCACTGACTCATATTTATGATGCAGTTTCCTGGGGTCATGGGATCCCCTTTTGTGATCTCCTGACAAGCAAACTCAATGGAGAAGCCAGATTCACTTAACAACCGTGTTACTAACTTAATAACTGTAGTGATTCACTTAACAACTATGGCAAGAAAGATGTGTTCTTTGTGAAAGATCACCTAGGGTTAACCCAGTTTAAAAATAGACAAAGATATGTCAAGTTTATTTTGTTTTTGTTTTTAAAGTCTTATACTTTTTTTGGTTACTTGAAGGCTCATTGAATTACAGGCTTTTATTTTAAATTATTGATGTACAGGGGAAAAAATCAACAGTTTTTTTTTACTCCTTATAAAAGTTGTATTTATTTTCTTTAAATTGTATGACTAATTTAATATGAAAAGCTAATAAAAAGTATAAGATTCTATATATATATGCTAGAAAGAATACAAATTTTCCTTTAATTTCCTCTTTTAAATTAAACAGCTACAGTAAGGAAATATATGAAGGTTTTCTTTTCTTTAAAGAGATACTTTTGGATATTTCAGCCTTCTAGTTATCATTTCAGAGGGACATCATGAACTGTCAATTCAGATTTTTTTCATTATTCTCTAGGTAAAGTTTTCAACATAAAATGAAGAGTCACAATTCAAACTTTTAAAGAATTCACATATTTACATCAATTTTTAAAAGGTTTTATGACTAATGAACTCAGATTTTTTTGGCACAGCATAACATCCATTTGTACAGTTTTTAATTAAGGATGCAGTCTATGCAATTAAAATTAAGGGTAGAGACTTTATCAGTTCTCCTAAGAGAACCCCAGTCGAAAAAATTATGTTAATGTTGTATGTCCTAAAAGCATTATCTGAAAGTTAGAAACATATTAAGAGAAATTATTCTTGCCACACAAAAAGGATTTATTTAAGGTTAATAACTAGGAGTTTTTAATTTTGGAATGCTAAGATCTCATTTATCACTCTTTTGCATTGTTGTGTAAGTTATATATATATATATATATTTAAAAAAAAAGGAAAGGAAATCAGTTCTTCAGCCATGTCCATAGTCTTTACAAGTGGTAGATTGCATATGTAGACAAGGGAATGCTTAGTGTGGATATTTAGAATTTTGGTACCATTATTTGGAAAATTACCAGTTTTATGATGAACTGATTAATATTGCATTTGAAATAATGAGAATGATGCATATGTAAAACTACAAGTAAATGCCAAATGGGCATTTGGTTGCTGACATAAATGTAATAGGTACATATAAATAATAAATTCATGCAAGATGTAACCTCGCCTCCAGATCAGTTACGGGTTATTTACATCTATGCAGTTTGCTTGGTATGATATAGATGTGGTTTACCATTGCATCCGTCTTTTTCTTTTTTCCTTTTGTCTAATTGGCCCTTCCAACCTGTAATCCTGGATTTTAAATATCAACTAAGCCAAACTATTTACCTTTATGGATAAGCCACAGCTGGTTAAAAGCTACTATCTAAACTTTTATTTATTAAAAACACGGTATTCTGATCACCCCAAAAGTGTACAGTAACAGTAAGAATGAAATATACTATCTCATATGAATTGTCCCATCGTTTCTAGAAGGTATGGTTTAGTTAAAAATAATGCTACAGTCAAATCTTATTGTAATTACATCTATACTTTCATATATAATTTTCAGATTCCTATTCAGATGTGTTTCCCAGTCTTTACCAAGGAAGAGTATGCAGGTAAGATTAATATACATCTTAAATGAAAAAGAAAGAAAGTAATTGCTGAAAGATGGTTTAAGCTAGGCTTGCTTCAGGTTGGATCCAGGAGCTTTCACTTTTCTTTTATATTAGAAAATGTAATAAAAGTGTTTTGAAAGGTAACAGGGGACCAGAGGTTTAGCAGTACCTGGCAAGTAATTTTCAGTAAATGAAAGGGTGAACATGATATTGCCTAGGACAAGTATGAAATTTCCTGATGAGGGAAGTCAGAAATAGAAAGAGGCTGAACGTAGAAGCAGAAGATGAAAGGGAGGGCTGAAAAATAAGTTTCAAAAGTTTGCAAGGCACAGTGAAAGAAATGGGTGTTGTTTCAGCACAGGGAATAATATCTTGCTCTAATAGGTTTAAGTAAAATATTGATACAACATAGGATAATTGAAATGTAAAAGGAAGGACATCATTGCAATTATTACAGTAGTTTTAAAAGTAATTGAGAACTTAAGGATGTTTAAAAAATAGCAATAGCATTTAGGCTTATATACCACTCCATAATACTTTACAGCACTCTCATTTGTGGTTTACAAATGTCCACATATTGCCCCCCAACAATCTGGGTTCTTATTTTACCAACCTCAGAAGAATGGAAGGCTGAGTCAACCTTGAGCCGGTCAGGATCAAACTCCTGGCTGTGGGCAGAGTTAGCTGACAATGCAGTATTCTAATGCACTGTGCCACCATTACTCATATCATTTAGAACTCCTTGGCTATCAAAAGTTTATATGTTCAGACTTATTTACAGGATTAAACACTATAGCAATATTTATGAAACAAATTCTTTCAAAAATCAAAATAGTCGGAATTGGAATTTGGGAATCCTAAAATCATTCAACATTCTTTGAACATCCAAATACAACATTAAGAGCACATTTTGGAATAAAATCAAATTATGTTGTCCCTAAGTCAAATAAAATTTACAAAAAGTTAACAAGTTAACAAAGAAGACTTAAGAGCAATAGCATTTTATGTTCTTGACGCATGGTGGTGTTTTAAGTAATGTTTGTAATACTAGAGGTAATATATAGTCATGGGGATTAGTTGTTATTTATAGCTATATTCTACCAAGAATTTGGACTACTAATTTGATTAAGTGTTTTGTGTTAGTGGTCAAAACCATTTTTAAATAATCTATGCATAATATAAAAAATACTTCATCTTATCTGTTGTAAATTTCCTATTTTTCACCTTCACTGGATAACCTCAAGTCATATTATTTTGAAAGAGGGAGAAAAACATTTAAAATTCTTTTGATATATTTCTTGGACTATTTCTTTTTTCTTTTCTAGCTCTATTTTACTTGGCATTTTGACTTTGACCTAAATTAAATTAAACTAAATTGAACCAAACCAAACTAAGTATTGAAATGCCTTTTAATTTCCTTTATTTCATATATAATTCAATATATCTCAATAACCCAATTTTTCTTTCCAACAGTATAAAAAGACAAAAATGTGACCTTTCTCAAAAGGGGATTCATCATATTGCCTTCTGAAGGCAACATAATCGGACAGTTCCTGAGGTCCGACAAGTCTCAGAGGCACATGCAATCTACTTGCAATCTACATCTTCTCTTGATTACATATCACTTAGTGCTTATGTCAGGATTCCAAGAAGAGGTGGTATTCAGCAGGTTCTGACCAGTTCTGGAGAACCGGTAGCGAAAATTTTGAGTAGTTCAGAGAACTGGCAAATATCACCTCTGACTCTGACTGGGGGCCATCTATTCTCTGCCTCCCAAGTCCCAGCTGATTGACTGGGTCATCTTTTGTTGCCCTGCACAGGAGAACAGAGCTGGAAAGCAGTTTAGTGAGTTGAGTGAGAATGGAGATTTTACAGTATCCTTCTCCTGCCACTTCCACCAAGCCATGCCACGCCCACCAAGCCATGCCCACAGAACCAGTATTAAATTTTTTCGAATCCCACCACTGGTTCCAAGTAATAAATCCATAGCAAATAAAACTCCGAGGCAAGTATATTCCTCAAAGAATACTTTTATTGGAAATATATTGGCACATATCTGGTGAAAACTGACTCTGAAAACTCCTGCAGTTTTCACCTAATTAAAAGTAAAGTAAAATATTTTCTACTTTCTCAAAACCATCTGTCACATGATCCAATCACTCTGTGGTCTGGCAATTGGTAGCATCACTTTGCCTTTTCCCAACCAGGTGTGAGAATGTCCTTGGTTCCCAAGAGGAAGTATTTTGTTTTGACTACAAAATCCCCTCTATCTGAAGTCGCCCCTCCCTATCCTTCAGCTCCAGTGTGCAACACTGAAGCAGAGAAAGTGGTTTCGGTCAGGCCAGGTTCAGGGTTGACAGCTTGACTCTGTTCTACCTGCCTGCAACTACTACCCGACCTTATGTCAACAGTGGCATAGCTATTGGCTTCAGTTCAAAAACAGTCATTCCAAAAGCAGGTGCAGAGTGGAGCTGATTATTGTCTGACTTCCATTTAGAAGGTCGCCATCTGTGAGAGAAACTTTTCTGGATCTCTGCAGTGTGTTCTGCAGACTGGTGTGGGAAGAAATGAAAGCATTATTTATTGGAGAAGCAGTGAGAAAAAACCACTGGCATTTCCATGAGAAAAATTCATTAATATTATCAGTTTTTCTGGCATCAACATTTCTCTTTGCTTTGATTACTTTTGGGTCTATAGAATATCTAACTCAAGATCCTAGCACTGATTCCTCAAGGACTTAAAAACCTCTATTTTAAGAACTATTTATTCATTTCCATTTGTTTTATATGTTTTAACATTATAGATATTTTATCTCTTAGGTTATTAGGTTTGATGAGAGACTTCCTCATACTTAAACAACTGTTGAACATCTATATTTACAGCCTATTTTTTAAGTATATTGGAAATGAACCTTCAGGATTCCCACCAATTTAATCCGAACTATAAATAAAATATTGATTTTATAGCTATTGAAATGTTCTACACTTACCAGTTTCTGGAAATGTCTGTAATGGAATCTACATAAGAGATTCTCATGCAGTTAGATACCAAATTATTCAAATGCCAGTGGCAGATGAGGGAAAGAGACGGATGGATGGATAGATGGATGGATGGATTCTAGGTATTTTAAATTCTAAGGCCCTATATACTGTTACTTTTCCTCAGAAAAAGATTGAAATATGAAAAATATTAAGTTTCCATGTTGATGTTGTATAGATAATATTGGAGCATACTGGTGGTGTTATGTTTGAGGCATGGGTTTAATGAACGGAGACCAGACTGTCAACCTTGAACTTCAGCTCTTTATTCACAAGCATAACAGAGACAAAACCCCCCGGCTAGCAGTCACTCTTTTATAGCGTAAGCTGCTATCCGGATAATCAATGGATAGTGTTATAGCGTTTGAATCTTGGCGCGGCCCGCCAACAGCCAGTCAAATTGCCCAGAATGAACCAATCATAATTTGCCATTATATGGGCCAATTGGACGTGCAGGATTACGATCCTGCTAGGCAAATGAATCTTTATTAATTACATTTCTTTAGTTCACAACACCCCTCCCCCCTGGGTTTCGTTTGATGGCCGTGGTGACATAATCATGCAGGTATGCAGGTCGTTTTACCTGCCTATTTGATTTTCGCTGTTCCACCGGTTTTTGTTTAAAGTTCGGTTCCGGTGGAATGCAAGGCTCGTCTTCGCCCGGGCTTGATTCCGCGGTGCTGTTTTCGGCACTATCAGGGTCCCTTAAGTCCATTCCTGGATCGGGCGGGCATGTTTCCACTACGGTGTTCCTCTGTGGGGAGGATGCCCCCGATCCCGGACCTTCTTCGGGTGGCGCGAGTACTCGGTTTAGTGGCCATCTGTCCTCGATTACGTCGTCGTCTATACGGCCTTCGTCCCCCTCGGTATTCCCTCCCCCTTGAGTTTGGAAGTTGGAGGGGTCGCGGATATTTGGTTGTAAGCGAGATCGAAGTTGATCTATGTGGCGTTTCCACATCTTGCCGTCTGTCGTCTTAAGGCGGTAAGATCTAGGGCCAGTGAGGTAGACTACGGTGGCTGGGACCCACAACGGTTCGCCAGAAAGGTTTTTGGCGTAGACCAAGTTGCCTACCTTGAATTGGTGATACGTTCCGCTGGATCCACAAGGTTTCTCTGGCGAATAAGCCGGGTGTAATCGGTCGAGGTGGGAGCGAATTGTTGGTGACACTGTGGGGGGTAATGTGTTGTAGTAAGAGTATTTTGTTCAATCTAGCGTCGATGTCCCCCGGATCCATTTTTTGTAGTGTCTTTTTAACAAATTGGACCATCCGTTCTGCTCTACCGTTTGCTGCAGGGTGAGCCGGCGAAGTCAAGGCATGGCTGATACCCCGGTCCGCCAAGTATTGTTCGAAGGTGAGAGCAGTAAACTGGGGTCCGTTGTCGGAAACTAGAACGTCCGGGAAACCGTGTGTTGCAAATAATCTATCTAGTTTTTTAATAACGGAGTTAGTAGTCGTGCTTTTCATCTTGTGGATTTCGAGCCAGTTGGAGTAAGCATCCACGGTTAGGAGAAAAGTGTGTCCTTTAGTGGGTCCCGCGAAATCAATGTGGATGCGGGACCACGGGCCTCGAGGAGTTTCCCATTCGGTGGGAATTGCTCTCGGTGGGGCGTTGCTGGCTTCTTGGCAGTTTCTACACGTGGTTACCCAGGCTTCAATTTGTTTATCGATGCCTGGCCACCACGCGTAGCTTCGAGTGAGAGCCTTCATGCGGATGATGCCCGGATGTCCTTCGTGCAAGGTTTGCAACACGAGTCGCTGTAGTCTCTCTGGTACGACGACTCTATCTCCCCATAGGATGCAGCCCTTCTGGGAAAATAGTTCCATTTGCCGGTGTTTGAACGGTGCAAAAGTGGCGGGGGTTTCTTCGACTGGCCACCCGTGTTCGACCCAACTGAGAACTCTTGCGAGGATAGCGTCCCGTTTTGTGTCGGCGGAGATATCCCTTGCCGTTAGTGGCGGCGAGTTGAGGGTTTCAATTTGCAGCGTAGTGAGGGTCGGAGCTGGGTTGCTGACGGTTTCCAGAAGTGGGGAATGGCTCAAAGCGTCAGCATGGGGAATGGCTTTCCCCGGGCGATGCTTCAGTACGTACTTGTAGGCTGCTAGGAATTCTGACCAGCGAGTCATTCTAGGCAACAATATATGCGGCGTTGGTTTATCCCCTGCTAAAATGCCAAGTAAAGGCTTGTGGTCTGTAACTAGAGTAAAGGGCCGCCCGTAAACATATTCGTGAAACTGCTTCACGGCCGATACAATAGCAAGAGCCTCTTTGTCAAGTTGGCTATAGTTTCGTTCAGCCTTTGATAACGTGCGGGAAAAGTACGCAATCAGAGCCTCATTCCCGTTTGGTAACACATGGCTCAAAATGGCTCCAACCCCAAACGGTGACGCGTCGGACGTAATATTTAATGGCAAAGTCTCGTTGTACTGCATTAGCACAGCGTCGGAGGTTAATAAGTCCTTCACCTTTCTGAAAGAGCGCTCTTCTTTGTGACCCCAAACCCAAATAGCTTTCTTGTCGAGAAGTCGATGTAAGGGTTCGGCTACTGTTGCCTTGTGAGGCAAGAAGATGTTGTAAAAATTAATGAGTCCCAAGAAGGCCTGGAGATCAGCCTTACTTTTAGGTCTTGGGGCGTTTTTAATTGCTTTGAGTTTGGTCTCGGTGGGGTGAATCCCTTGTTTATCGAGGAGATACCCAAGAAACTCCACCCGCTCAGTACACAGTTGACACTTATTTTTTTTCACCTTGAGGCCGGCGTCTTTGAATCTATGCAGAACTAGTTTGAGACGCCGTTCGAGCTCTTCTTTATTAGGGGCAGCAATTAAAACGTCATCAAAATACGGCACAACCCCTTTTATGCCTTGCAAAAGTCTCTCCATTAGACTCTGAAATATCCCGGGGGCTACACTCACTCCGAACTGGAGTCTGTTGCATTTGAAGGCACCTCGGTGTATAACGATAGTCTGTGCCTCTGCGGTTTCCGCATCAATGGGTAGTTGTTGATACGCTTGCGCTAAGTCTAACTTTGCGAAGATCTTCCCGCCGCCCAGGGAGTGGAGAAGATGTTGAACCACCGGCACCGGATAAGCGCTCTGTTGGAGTGCGTGGTTCAGAGTGGCGCGGTAGTCTCCACAAATTCTGATCGACCCATCCGGTTTGATGGGGGTTACGATTGGGGTTTCCCAACGGGCGTGGTCAATAGACTCCAACACCCCTTGGGCTATTAACTTATCAAGTTGCTCGTCAATCTTGGGTTTAAGGGCGAACGGCACCTGACGAGGCTTAAGGCGGATAGGGGCTACTTCTGGATTGAGGCTAAATGATATAGGGGTCCCCTTGTACTTGCCTAAGTTGTCCAAAAACACGTCGTGGAATTCCTGGACGATGCTCTCTTCCCAATCGTCGCTTCCGGCCTGGTGAATGCCGGCCACCTCGATCCCGAGTGGGGCGAACCATTGTAGGCCTAGTAAGCTGGGCCGGTCACCATCGACGACAGTTAACGGGAGTGACACGGCATGATCTTTAAAAGATACTTGGACTTGACTCACTCCGACAACTGGGATCGTGTTCCCCTGGTAATCTCTGAGGATGATTTTCTGTGTTCTGAGGACTTGCCGATGGATGGCAGGGATCAGCTGTTTAAGGGTCTTCCAGGAAACCATCGAGAGGGACGATCCGGAGTCGACTTCCATCAGGCAAGGTTTGTTCTCGATGGCCACTTCCACTCGGATCTTTTGTTTGTCTAATGACGAAGCGTGGCCGATAATAATAGTCTGGTGTGTCTCTTCTCGTCGTGCTGGAAGAGCAGATGTTTTGCTGCTGTAGGCATGGTTGTTCCATTGGTTATTCAAACGATCCCGATTTGCAGGGAGGTTCCCTGTGGTTTGGCGGAGGTTGTTCTCCTTTCTGTTTGTGTTGAATTCCCTCTTACTTCTGCAGACCCATGCGATGTGGCCTCTCTTCCCACAGGAACGGCAGATTGCGTCGAGGAATTTGCAACCGGATCGCAGGTGGTTTCCCCCACAACCCGCATGGGCGCTGAAGTTTTAGAGTTTGTTGATCTCGTTCGGCCCGAAGTCTGTTAACCTCTTCTTCATCACTCTCGGATTGGGACTCGAGGTCCTCATGGTGCGCGTGTCTAGGTGCTGAGTGTCTTTCTAGTTGAGGCGAGGCTTCACGGGAGAATTGACGGAGCGGTGCATTGGTGCGGCGCATTCGAGCGGCCGACTTCTTGGTTGCCTCTGCTGCAGTAGCGTCAGCAATGGCATCTGCAAGATCGATGTCCCCTTTTGCCATGATCTTGCTCTGTACTGTGTGGTCATCTAATCCCAGAACTATGCGGTCTCGCATAGCTTCTTCTAGGTCTGAAAAACCACAGAGGCCTCCCAGGTTTCTAAGGTCAGCGATGAAGTCTGCAATACTTTCACCCTTCCGCTGATCCCGTTGATGAAATTCGTGTCTCCGGACCAACGTTGGTACGGCGGGGGCATAGTGACCCCGTAGGATAGGTTCGAGGTTGTCCCAATCCATTGATTCCACCTCAGCCGGTTTCGCGAGCGCCTTTGCCATCCTAAAAACGGCTGGTCCACAATGGGTCAAGAACACCGCCCGCTTCTTTCCGGGTGTTGCGTCTTTCAAATTGTTGGTTTCTAGAAACATTTGAAACCGATCCATATACGACTCCCAGTCTTCCTTTTCTGGGTCAAAAGGAGCGGGTGGTATATCGCCACCTGACATCCTGCCGATGTAGATGCGCTCTCAGCCACGTGCTTCGGTTGGTGCTCTGTAGGGTTTAGTCAGCTCTTTTGTCTCCGCATCCCGCCTTCGTCGCCAGTGTTAAGTTTGAGGCAATGGGTTTAATGAACGGAGACCAGACTGTCAACCTTGAACTTCAGCTCTTTATTCACAAGCATAACAGAGACAAAAAACCCCGGCTAGCAGTCACTCTTTTATAGGGTAAGCTGCTATCCGGATAACCAATGGATAGTGTTATAGCGTTTGAATCTTGGCGCGGCCCGCCAACAGCCAGTCAGATTGCCCGGAATGAACCAATCATAACTTGCCATTATATGGGCCAATAGGACGTGCAGGATTACGATCCTGCTAGGCAAATGAATCTTTATTAATTACATTTCTTTAGTTCACAACAGGTGGGGCTTTAAAATAGCCATCTTTTAATGCAGCAGACTCCATAGCAAAAAAAAATCCCCTTGTAATCAGATGTTTACCTTGTAGAAAAAAAAGGTGTTAGTTTTAGCCTTCACTGAAGTTTGATCTGAACTTTCACACTATCAAAGTACAATCTGTCTTTTAGAAGTCTTGGCCCCAGGGATTTATTTATTTATGCATTCCTAGGAAATAAGTTGATTCATCTCTGCCAATACAGAGGAATCTTTTTTTCCCCTGAAATGATCCAAGGACAAGTAGTCCACAAGCAATATGTGCCATTTTTAAAAGCCACATCGAATTCTGCTATGCCTATCAAGAGTGGCATGCCAAAGTAAGAGCTGTTGGGTTCATGACTGGCTTTGGGATTTGGGGGGCTTTAAGGGATCAACTCATTGCCTTAAATGCTGTGTCTGCAAGTCTTAAGGCAGCCATTTGGCTCCTCTTACAATAAACTCTTCCAAATATATATTAAAAAATGAAAGGAACATTTCTTGTTTTCATGCTTGGGATAGTTATGAGTTGTATAAGACAGATATGTTGACCAAATCAGAATTGAGTTAGACCTCTTTATCTCCCTAAGAGTCTAGTCCAGGGGTATAAAACTCATGGCCCCTAGGCCAGAGGTGTCATGTGCTAGCTATGCTCACCCCCATTTTAGTGAAGGGGAAAAAAGTTGCGATACATCAAAAGTTGTGATGATGTGAGTTTGTCACCCCTGGTCTAGCCAAACCTCTATTTTTTAATGAGTAGGCCTTTAATGATGAGTCCAGTTGTATGTACTTGACAAAAATTCGAAAGGTAGGAAGGCTGAAGACATATTAATTCAGATTACAACTGAGAAGAGAAAATTGAAGTGTCTTCTCACCAACAGCTGCAGGAAGCTGCAGGTCTTCTGCAAACTTGCTTCCTCTCTTGTTTTATCACGAAGAACTTAGGCTTCTACTGGATCTATTTCTAATGGATAGGCAACACATTTTCTAAGAAAAATATATATTAAAAATAGGCTACATAACACAACTATTTACAGCTGTAGAAAAAATGATACTTAGCATTAGATAAGAATCTCATATATGTGGATTGAGATGGTTTTTTTTCAGATATTTCAGATTTTCGTACTTTATATAGTTTTAAAGATAAGGGGTGAATTTGCAAATTACCCCACTAAATAATTATTTCATTTTAATTCATTAATTAATAGAAATTATAAATAAACAAAATACTATTTTAGAAAGAAAATTAAAATGAATTACTGGGATAAGAATAAATTGGCAAATAATGGCCATCAAACTTTTTGAAAAATGTACTTTTGTTTTGTTTTTGATAAACTAACTTTTATCAAAAAAAAAACAAATATCTCTTTATAATCAGGTTGAACTATGTTAAAGATTTGACTATAATGTTTCCCAAATGCAAGAAAGGTGGGATCAGTACCTATATTGTTTACCCTGGAAAAGTATATACTAATACACATTTTGAAGATGTTACATACTTTTTTTTTCCATGTGCTTTAAATGTCAACAAAAGATTAGAGAAAAATCATTGAAAATGTGCAAGCTATCACAAATGCAGATTTCCCTATGGATTCTCTAATACTTTACAGACAAATGTTAAAGATTTATTGCATATGAACTTCAAACATGGTTTTACTACAGTTCTCATTTGGATCAAATTGACACATTTTACATTCATTTTAGCTTAATGAGATTCTTTCACTACACATTATATTCCAAGTGACCTGGTGCATTAGAACTGTGGCATCGAACAGACCTGATGATATATCGTTGATCTATTTAGGTGTTTATTAATTTTGTAGCCTTTTGCTTGCCCCTTCATTCAAAGAGTACACATATATGCATAAAATAATTAAAGCAATAAAAGGGGGGGGGGAGGAATAGAAAAACACCTCAAGAAAAATATATTCAATAGAATTACATTGTGTTATTAAAAGCTTAATGGAAAATATTATATTTTAAGTGAAAAACTTGTGAATGTAAGGTGTGAGTTAATCTATTGATACCTCTTTTTTTGTTTCTAATATAGATACAGATGGTTGAGAGAGAGACGAAAAGAGAGAGAAAGAGTGAGCACAGAGACATATACAATACATAGCTCATATATAGCACCCTGTGTTAGAGTCAAATTCTACAGTTAGTAAATTGTAACTGACTTTCATTTGCTGTCGTTGCAGATTTGTTATTTGTGTGCTTGTGTCTGTATAGAGGATAGTGAGAGAGAGATTAGATTCCCAGTTTCATTAACCAACCTCTAAAATGTTTTTCCCTCTTGTTAAATTCATGTGTTCTTATATTCAATTTTTAGGATATTTTAAATGCTAACGCAGAATATTTCCAGCAGAGTACACAGGCTTGAAATACAAATATTAGATTTTGTATTAATTTGACAATCCTGTTTCGTACCAGAGGGGGCAGCTGTGTACTGGATATCCATAAATCTAGTCACATTGATAAACAAACTTCCAAATGTATTAGGATCTTGTGTTTTGCTGCTAGTTTTGCTACGCATATTAGCTTGGGCCCTGAAATTAGACTGAAAGCACAATAGAACCTCATGAAAGATATTGGAATCATGAACCTTAAGACTGTCAGACTGAAGAGGAGACAGACAATAGTAATCTGTTATTCTGTTATTCTAAAATAGGGCTGTGAATAGCTGAAAGGTATAAACTGTTATTCAGATTTGAAACAGAAGGTGAATAGGTTAAAGACTATGTGGTAAAATGGGCCACAAATTTTGATTATAGTATAAATATGAAAAAAAAGATGGGAAACTGGTGTTAATTTACACTGTGTCATAATTTAAAAGAAAATATATATAAAATAGAGTATTATTGGTTATATGCCCTGGTAAAGCTGTGGAAAATGTGTAAAAGAATATCAAATCAGGGTTAGAATTGTAAAAAGAAAGTGGGGATTTTTTAAAAACCATGCATTATGGGCCTGGGAAAAACCAAAAACATTTTCGGGGCAAATCCATACAACGGTGCAAAAGAAATTCTGAATTAACATTATAATGAAACCATAATTGTTTCTATTGGGCATTATGTACATAGGAGAAGAAAAAATATGGAAAATTAGTATTGTATATGGTAACTGAATTGTAATTAAAAGGGCACAAAGATGGAAGAATAATGATAGAAGTAGAAGACTGGGTTGTAAATTGATGGAGCTTCTGAAATGGCAAAGCTAACCAGTTTAGCCAGGCAAAATAATAATGACCTTAAAATCATTTTGCTGACTTTGGTTGAAAGAAGAGGAGACCACATTTATAATTTATGGATTAGTGGAGTAAAAAGGGTTAAGAGGAAAGGGCAGGCGAATTAAAAAAAATAAGAAGAAAAAAGGCAGGAAAGATTAATATGGCAACTACTCAATAGAAAAAAGGATGGAAGTCATGATTTTATTTCTTTTCTTTTTTATATTTCTGTTATAGTTTTACTGTATTTAAAAATTCTAATTAAAAGTAGAACTGTGAATTGAAGTTGCAGGGATCCATCAATTCTTTTTCTTCACCTGGGCTTGAATAGGCTCATAAGGACAGCTCTTTTTGCAGCCCCATTATTGTGGCAAAATAGCAATTGGCAACAGGGCAACACAACACTGGGACAAAGGACTGGTGGGTAGCAATTTAATGCCCCACTTCAGAAAAGCTACACATGTTTGCATTAGTTCTCATGTATCTACCCATAAATACATCTGTTGAAATGATTTCTAAAAATAATTTTTAAAAATGGGTAATAATTTAAGGTGTTTATATTATAACCATCAACAAAGTATTTTTGAGTACACTAAGTAATCCTGTCAGCAGATGACCTTGAAAGAAAGTGAATGGAAGGTATAAAATGTTAATTAAAATTATTAGTGCTGTTTGAGGTGCTTATCTTGTTTACTGCTAAGGTGCTGCTCCCTTCTGTATAATTAATGGTAATTTTACTTACTTTCAAGTCTGTAATTTTAAATATCACAAAGTTTTATCTTCTTAGAGAAGTAATTCATTATTGGTTTATATGTAGCTGCTTGATGTTTTAATCAATATAGGCAACTACCACAAACGTCTGTTATAATATGTCAAGAGGTTTTTTTAAAATTTACCTTTTATAGAACAGTATTAGGCATGGGATATGATGCTGAAATCTTATTTCATAATGAAATTTAAACAGAAGTTTGGGGGTTATGAATTAAGGATACATTTTGCTTGATCTGTGTGTCTTTACATTTCCATTTATGGCATTTACTGGAGCATAATGCTATCTGGAAAACAAACCATACTGAAGGTAAATCCATTTAAATACAAAGAGTTAATCCTAAAAGAGACAATACAGATTTTAAAATTAAACTGCTTAGGAAATGAATATGTCTTGCATGCTTTCAATTTGTTTCAAATCCTAAATTGAAGAGTTCTCAGCTGTTGTCTAATATTTGCATAAAATATTTAATCTCAGACTGTAAATTTAAAAAAAAAAACATTAAAGACCTGTTTGGAAAATGTTGTTGTCAGAACAATGTAATCTTTTCTCTCCAGACCTCTTTTAATTTGATGTCCTTACTAAAGTCTCATAACCTTCTTAAAGTATTGACCTATGCTGCATTGACTCGTAAAATACTTGTGTAGAGTTGGTTTATATTTTCTTTGTAGCATGATGCAAATTACTTTCCAAGGTTTTCTATTATGGTTTTTCTGAATTATCTGTATTAAGAAAAAAGACTGTTTTTTTTTTCCTGCAACATATCAGAATGCAGCAAAGCTTAGCTCACAAATTATTTGTGGCCATTGTTTACCAATTGCCCTTCCGGTGGCCTTATGTGAAATATAAGATAAGAAGCATTGTAGAGCCTCTAAACTCCTTTCACACTAGTGTGTAGGCAGACATTGATAAAAAGAAGAGTAGGAACATGATGTTGGTCATATCACAGCATTTAATTCTCATTGGTTTATCTCTTTCCATCCATGTCTGTTTCCTCACTCTACCCCATGACAAGAGCAGATATAATCACTCAGCCTTGTGTTGATGAAGTATATGAAAAAGACTATGAAGAGTATTAATGTTCCAAGGAGTATCCATGTTTATAAAGGGTGCTTATAATTTGAGAACAAAATGGACATATCTTAAGCACCAAGAAACAGTAACCAAACCAAAGGCCATCCTGTTATATGGTAGCAACAGCACTAGCAACAACACTTTTTCATTACACTGCTCCATTACAGCTTTAATACCTATTTGTATACTACACATAGGTAGATATTCTGTAATACATCACTTTAAAGGTGGCAATCAGCTCTTTGTTGCACTCTGAAGCATACTGGGACACAATACAGTTCATGCAGAAGTAGCATAATATGGATGTTACAGTGGTGTGCCCAATTTTGCAAAGGCTTCCACTCTCTGGACTGTTCTAATGGTTTTCAAGGATGTCGTTTTCAAGTCATGTAGAGGGTAGTGCAATCATCCAGTGATCCAGTAATATGGTTTAGAGTGGGTAGATGCTCTGCCAATGAATCCTTGAATGCATTTCCCTAAAGGGTATTCCAATATACTGGATTTGGATGATGAAGAAAGACAGGACTAAAATTCTGATAGCTAGTTGTGGAATTCTGCCAACATTCATTTAAAGTGTGAGGATTAGTCTAAACCAATGTTGAATATTAGGACTATGTTTCATTAAAGTTAATGTGACTCTTTCTTCCCTCTTCCCAGGCTCCTGAGAAATTTGAAAAAAGAGATTGAGTTGCTTTAACAAACATCAGAGAGGTTCTATGCTTATATGAGGTATGAAGTAATTTTTGAAGATTACCAATCCTACTCATTGCAGAAAAGAGGATTGGGGGGGAAAGTATATTTGGAATTCTATCTGGTTGTTCAAAAGAAGATGAAATGCCAAAATGAAGTTTTAACTATAGTAATTTAAGATCTGAAAAACGTGAAATCTTAGCAGTAACAATTGTTTTGTGCAATATGCCCCATTTTTTTGATATATGGAAGTCTCACTCCCCAATCAGAAATTCAGTATGGTTTTAATAGCAGTTTTCAACAGAAAATACAGAAATACACTAAATCTTAGTACAGTTTACAATCAAACATGGTTTTTTTAAAAAAATCTAAATAAAATACAATTTTTCTTTATAGCTTCTTAAAATCCCTGAATTCTAAAACAATGTTTATCAATCACAAATCTTGATAATGGTTCTCCAATTACAATTGTTTATACATTGATGGTGCCATTTAACATAAAATTACACATGTAAATTGGCAAAGAGTCTTATGGTTTCTTAAAGATTAACTTTTTTTTACTATTTAAACTTTCATGGAACACAGCACAACACAAACAAAATGTACTGAATGGAGTAACAATAAAATGGTCAATCCTTAAGGTTCACACAATTCATTGTCCAGGTTTTCACTGAAAAATCTACCATGGCTACCATTTTGGAAAATACAAAGACAAGATATCCATTATTAGATTCATGGCTCTCATTGAAGTCTCCTTTACAATCATTGCAAAGAACCTGAACCTAAATGGGACTGTAAAATGGGATTAACATTTTTTTATACAGTTTTTCTAATAAAATTCTTTTTTTTCCTCTGAAATCAAAGAGCAAAAAGTGTTTATAGATTTTAATTATGAAGGCAATGGCATCTTAAACAAGATTGTCAGATGAAAATATTAAGCTACTCATTCACCCCTGAGTTAGTTCCTTTGAATGACATCCCTTCTCTGGAAACTGCTATTTTTTTTAAAGATAGAGGTCCTAATGTGGTTAAAAGTGTGATGGATATAAGGAAGTGATATTTTCCCAGGCTTACAGTGTTTTTAAAGAAGTTTGCATACTGAAGACAAATATTTGGAGGGAGTGGAGGAGAGTAATAAGAGCATTTTCTCACAAGACAATTGGAAATGAAGTGGGATTATGGTTCCAAG
The DNA here is from genome assembly GCF_049901735.1 of Notechis scutatus. NCBI lineage: Eukaryota > Metazoa > Chordata > Lepidosauria > Squamata > Elapidae > Notechis > Notechis scutatus. Next base: position 105,911,551 of record NC_142012.1, read on the forward strand.
ATGTTGAAAATAATTTCAAGTGATCATAACTTCTGGTTTCTTCTGTATTTGGTGTCAACGCGCGAAGCTTTCCTGACCTGCTCCCGAGCTGCCCTACGCATAGGGATGGGAATCGCACCTCACAGCTGTACCAAGGAATTTGCACCTCAATCAAAACAAGACACAGCCTAGCCGGCCGAAGCCAAGACCATCTCCAGGAAACCCACAATGGCTAGAGGGAGTGATTTCTAGAACCCGCAAAATTGATTCATTGGGGAATGTGACTGGTGACACACTCTGTGGGGACAGGAAACAGGATCAGAGGCAAAGAACAAATTGGGTGAAGCCAGGGTTGGCTTCACCTAGGTACTGCCGACATGGTGCTCCTAATAAACAACTGGCTTATTCTTGCTAAATGGCTTGAGACTCTTAATTTTATTAGGGCATTGGTCGGAAACCTGACACTCGGTTTATTAAGATTTTGAGGTAAATACAAGTTACAACAATGGGAGAAAAGTGGCATTCTCTCCATTCTGTGACTCTGTAGTGATATGGCTGCATTCATTGCAATGAACTACTAATATATATTCATGTTTTTCAGTTAAATTTTTAAACAAAACATTTATTTATTTATAAGTGATACATAGAAAAATACTAGGAATATTTGCATTTTTTTTTACAAAGAAGCTCCTAGCCCTTAAAATATATATTGAATAAATCTACATTTAAAAAAAAAAAATACTAATTAGGAAATGTTTTAAACAAAAAAAAATGCAGATTTTCCAATAGGTTGTTTTATAAACACCCATATAAATATAAAATGAAAAACTCTTAAATACTAATGTATGACTTATATACATATCTCAATTCTACTATGCATGCATAGAATGAATGGAGAAAACTAGTTTCAAGTCTATGACATCAGTTTTAAAGAAATAAAATTCTGATGTCCAGGAGTTGTTATTGTTTTTCCCTTCCAACTGGGATAGTACTATGGGTGGGTATTAAATATGTGCCATCTTTCCTATCTAGTTTAGACTACACTTGAAGTCTTATGCCCTGTTCTGGATACTACTCTTTAAAAAAGAGATAACAATGGTGGAATAGATTTAGACTTACTTGGATCATAAATCCTCTGGCATAACATTTTATGGAAAGCAATCAAAGAATTGAATCCCTATCTAATGATGGCAGAGTTAATGGAGGTCTACAAATATCTAAAAGACTGTCACATACAAGAAGGCTGGCCCTGTCCTCTGATGAAACTAAGAGCAGAGCAAGGTTGATGGGTTAAGACTGAAAGAAAAAAAAACATTCAGTTGAAAATTACAATGATTTTCCTGATGGTAAATGTGGCTAAGCAGTCACTTGTAGGTTATCTTTGACTAGATGACCTATTAGGTCCCTTCCAAATGATACAGTTGGTGATTAACAGATAAATCTGCAGACTGTGAACTGAATTTAAGTAGTCACAGTTGGGGATTTTTGAACACTAGTCCTCCATATCTACCAAATGTTACAATATTAAACTTTCGCTGACTAAATCTATTGTTTTAACTGGCATACCCTCACATAGGAACTATTATGTAGCCAGAGAATTAATTACAATAGCCCAGGAATAACAAAAAAAGGGCCATTCAACATGCTGAACGTTTACTCAATTAAGCTGAATTTATCTGCTTTGTGCTGACGAGATGGGGGGAACGGGGACAATGCTTCATCACTACAAGTTTTTAAGAAGAGACTGGACAGCCATTTGTCTGAAATGTTATAGAGTTTCCTGCTTGAGCTGGAGGCTGTACTGGTTCTATTCTATTCTATTCTATTCTATTCTATTCTATTCTATTCTATTCTATTCTATTCTATTCTATTCTATTCTATTCTATTCTATTCTATTCTACCTCTCAATGTAATGCAGTGATTTTCAATCTTGCCAACTTTAAAGATGTATAGACTTCAACTCCCAGAATTCCTCATGGCTAACTAGGAAATTCTGGGAGTTGAAGTCCGTACATCTTAAAATGATCAAGGTTAAGGAACACTGGTTTAGTGGATGTGAAGAAGTAGGGGAAGTGAAGAAGGTAACATTTGCTCCCAAACTGGTAAAAACAATATATCCAACTCCGATAAGAGCTTTTAAAATGCAGACATTTTCTACTATGATTTTTTAGAAGGGTACACAACAAAGCTGTGGCAAATAATGCTATTTGTCAATAAAATGAAAATTAGTGCTGTGGTGTGTTCACCTGCACCTATCCCTTTAAAGGCAACGATTGCATTTGAAACCTGCAATTCTCAACAAAAAGAGAGAAGTTCAGAGCTGATTGCTGGATATTTGGACCTCCCAGAGCAAACATTAACTGGCTGAGAGGCACTCTGGAATGTAATGAAGGAAACAATACCGGGAAAAGAGCCAAAAAAGCAGAAACACTGGCGCCTGGAACCTGGGGATTTGCCTCCTCGTAATAGGAGCTGAATGAGGCCCAGCACTTCTGTTAGGCTGGAAATGACATACTGTGATCCTTGACTTAGCCAAAGGGATTTTAAATGGAGGAAAGAGCTGGCAAGACAAAATCTCCTGCACTTTTCACAGTGTTTTTCTAAATCAAGCAAAGGAAATAAGGGAGAAAAAGGCTGAAGTCTATTACATTTGATCCAGTTAAGTCAAGAGTAGAAGCTTTTTAACTGCTATTATTTTTTCCCCTCGACTTTCTCATCATGTCACACCACCCAGAAAGCATAGACATAAAGCGGAAACTTGAAACTGCTTTCAGTGGAGAGAAGAAAGGGGCACCCCAACATTATTTTATTGACAGGAGGTCTGAAAAAACTGACAGCTGCAGAAATTGTACAGTTGAAGCTAAATTCCCAGGAGGAGAAACAATATACTGATGGCATTAATTCCTTTTGGAATTGTTAAAATAAGAAAAGGTTACAAGGAACTGGGTTGTTGTGTTATTTCTCTTTCTCTCTCTCTCTCTCTCTCTTGTATCAAAGGCAAAACTTCCTCCTTCCCTGGTGTCCTTGGACTGTCATCTCCAACCTTTTGAAACCGTATCTGATTATCCATGTGGCAATTAATCATAATTAAGCAGGCTCGAGATTTGGAAAGGTACAAAGAAGGTAGCTTTAGATCTGGCTTTTGTCCTAAGCACCCCCTTCTCTCTTTTTGGATGCTGAGCCTCTGGTTCAGATCAATAAGTAAAGAAAAAAAATTATTATTATTTTTAAAAAACCTAGTTTTTTTTTAACCTTTCTCTTCTAACTTGATTTTTTTAAAAATATACTTCTTGCTAACGAAGTTCCACTGAACTTGGAAAGAGGAAGCTAGGTAACAAATTACTTTTCCAGTGCCAAACGATTTGGATCCATTCTTACAACCCAGATTTTTTCCAATTTATTACAGGAAAACGTTCAATCATTCCATGCTGGCATCTCTCTGGGGATATGTGGAATACCATTCTGCCCGCTCCACCCACATCCAGCTTTTTAAAGGCTTAGTAAGGCCAATGTCATCTTATTAAAATGTTTTATATATTTATAATTAAAAATACGAAGCTGGCATTAGAATCACCCCAACAGATGTAATCTGACACATGTCCAGGGTCAGCTTAGAAAACAATGGGTTCTTTAAACTCTTGGATTCTGCTCAGGTTTCTTTCTTATGCACATGGGTGCAATTTGTTCCCTTTACGATTAGCTTTAAGTAAACGGATATGCTATGTATTTAGGAAAACTGCCATTTCAGGATTGTTCCACATTTCCCTCGCACACGCATTCCAGTGTGTTCTGTTTCAGCACCATCCATTATTGCTCTATTATAGTGCAGAAACATGGGGATCCCAATTCACCCCCCAAAAAAACAACAGCCACTCTCTTGACAGAGACACTAAATGATTTATTACTGATCTCTACCTCAGAGTTAATGGGCAGGCTGAATGCATGAGCCAAGTCAAGAATGAAAACCTTAAAGCTTAAAGGGCAACGTGCTGGCATGGGAAAAGGATTTAAATGTCTGTGTAATTGATTTAAACATCAAGCTTGTCTGCTAGACAGGTAACATGAAAGCACTGGGCTGTACCACCCATATTCACTGAAGTCTATTGGTGGACTTGGGTGCTAGTCAGACTCTGTAGTAAGAATGGGAAAATGTCATGTTTGTAATTAAAAAGTGCATCCCATCCCCCACAAAAGGCCTCTATCACCTATAAAGGCAGGGCAGCGTCTTCTTTTCCTCCTCCTCTTCCTTCTTTCTCTTTCTTCATCTTCTTAAAAAGGTATGCTCAAAAACCTTCATATAGCTAGCAGTAAAATTATATGAATATAAAAGTATTCATTCATATAGTTAGCAATAAAATACTGTTTTATCTTTGACATATCAATGAAGCATGACACACTGCATAATTGGTTCAAAATCTCTGGCTGTTTCTTTGTCCCTCATTCATTTCTCCAAGACTCAAAATCTTGCTCTGGTTTAGTACAGGTGTTAAATCTACAGTGACATTTCTATAGTTGTAGCAGCACAAATAGCTGTGGGTGCATCTTGGAATATTTATAACAGATAACAGATAATCAGAGTTGGAAGGTACCTTGTAGGTCATCTAGTCCAACCCCCTGCCCAAGCAGGAGACCCTACACCATTTCTGACAAATGGCAGTCCAATCTCTTCTTGAAAGTCTCAAGAGATAGCGGTCCCATAACTTCAGAGGGCAAGGTGTTCCATTGATTGATTGTTCTCACTGTCAGAAAGTTTCTCCTTATTTCTAGATTAACACTCTCCTTGTTCAGTTTCCATCCATTATTCCTTGTCTGGCCTACAGGCAGGGGTGGGATTCAAATTTTTTAACAACCGGTTCTGTGGGCGTGGCTTAGGTGGTGGGCGTTGCCAACTCAATATCACTCACTCGAGGCACGCATTTCCTCGCCTGGCCTTTCAAGACTGTGGGGATGGTGCAATAGTCATAAGTGTGAAAAATGGTGATGTCACTTTTTTCAGTGCCATTGTAACTTTCAATGGTCACTCCACATAAGCAAAGTACCAGCAAAGGAGCAGAAAAAACTCCAGAGAAGTTCCTGAGACAGGAAGTCTAGTCCTGCCAAGAATGTAATAAGGGTTAATGGAGAGGCAGTTTATGTAAGCAACACCAGGATGTTTCCTTCCTGCCTTCTTTACAGGATTAGGCCAGTAATTTCTTCTATCAACCGGTTCTCCAAACTGCTTAGAATGTTAACAACCGGTTCTAGAGAATAGGTGTGAACTGGCAGAATCCCACCCCTGCCTACAGGTGCTTTAGAAAATGGCTTGACCCCTTCCTCTCTGTGGCAGCCCCTCAAATATTGGAAGACTGCTATCATGTCTCCCCTGGTCCTCCTCTTCACTAGACTAGCCAAGCCCAGTTCCTGTAACCGTTCTTCATATGTTTTAGTCTCCAATTCCCTAATCATCCTGGTTGCTCTTCTCTGTACTTTTTCTAGAGTCTCAACATCTTTTTTATAGTGTGGTGACCAAAACTGGATGCAGTACCCTAGATGTGGTCTTACTAAGGCTTTAGCAGCTGCACTGGACTTCCGGGTGCAGTGGACTTCCTGGTGTAGTTCCAGATGCTTGTTAAACCCTTTGTGTTGCAGAGCGTAAATAAAAACTTTCTGATTATTTCTGCCTGTTCTTTCAGATATGATAGATGACAACCAGTTTACAATGTCATAGATGTTTAACTGATGTTTTTATGTCAGCTTTATAGAAATTTAGCTAAATAAAGCTGAGATGAGAAAGTATATAACATATTATTAATGATAGCAATTCTACAACAGCACTATGGTACAATCATATACAGTAGTACAATACAGTACAATAGTACAGTCAGTGACTAGCACTGATGATGTTACCTAGTTTGGCTTTTGAGCTACAAATATGCTCCTTTTATTGGTACAATAGTGTTTCTTATTTATAAATTATATTTATTTAATATGTATGCATGTATTAAATTCATATGCCTCCCCACTTGCAAATTTCACCAGTGACTGCTTTTACCTCTTCAAACTTATTCAAGGTAAATAAAAAAAGAGAGACCCGTTAATGGGAATAAATGCAGTTGAATAACCTGAAATGTAATTTCGAGACATGAGTAAGATTTGCATTATAAAAAATAAGATGAAATGTAATCTCAAATAACTGTTCAAAGAATAGTTTCTGCTAGATTAGAAACAATCCAGTTTTGCTTTAAAAGTTACTCTCTAAAATCAACTCTATGTTTTGAAACATGAAAATAGCAAATGAAAGGCAAAATTCAAGGAATAATTATTTTTCTTTAAAAACAGTTATAGATGATGTACACTGCGTGTATTTCTGTGCATGTATCCAGATCTATAGAAATAGCAAAGAATTGGAGAAATGTACATTATGGCAGTATATTAAAGCCAGAAAGTTATCTTAAATGTAATCACAGTAACTGCTCCCAATTATTTAAAGGGATCTACTCCAAACATGACTAAGTCAGGATCTAATTCACTTGCCTTATCTTAATGCTAAAGGACTGTTACACTTCAGAGTATACTTGTATAGCCATATGATGCTGCTAAAACTGATGTGGCTTTCTGGAAGTGTATATTTTTCTCTGCTTTTTAAAAGAAGATACAATAGCATTGTGCCTTTTCAGATCAAACATTTATTTTAAAAAAGCTTCTACGTTTTGTTAAGTTGTCTAGAACAATAAGAAAGCAGTCTTTAAAAATAAGTCTAATAATTTGAACATTCTATAGGCATTTATAGTTGCAGTCCTTTCCATAATATAGTCAAATTAGAATTTGTTTAATATTAATATCAATCAAACACCAAAGTAATATTATATTTAAGCCTCTACGAAGACATCAACTTTAAAGACTTGTTATATGGTAATAAGTATGTCTACTCAGAATTTGAGTTTAACTCAGTGATATCATTCAATTTAGTAAACCAGAGAAAATTAACGAGTAATGAGTATCATTTTCCAGGCATCAGGAAACATAACTTCTGTGTTGTGGTCCCAGTGTTATTTAACAGTATCCCCCAAGATCCAAATGGCTACTACCCTGATAATGTTTTGGAAATGTAGCTGATCTTAGACATGGGGTATTATTCCCTGTTGTTTGGTGATCTCTCTCTCTCTCTCTCTCTCTCTCTCTCTCTCCCTCCCTCCTCCCTCCCTCCCTCCTCCCTCTCCCTCTCTTGGTCTCTCTCTCTCTCTCCCTCCCTCCCTCCCTCTCCCTTTCTTGGTCTCTCTCTCTCTCTCCCTCTCTCTCTCTCTCTCTCTCTCTCTCTCCTCCTCCTCTTCTTCTTTTCCTCTTTCCCCCTCTCTCTCCTCCCCCCCTCTCTGTGTAGTGTTTCTTTTTATCACCATCTGCATACAAACCACAAACTCTTTACTTATAATTGTCCCCTTATGACTTTTCCTTTTCTTTTCTTAAGTTTGGAGGACGCATACACCAGGTTAATCCGGATGGCTTATACTTAAAAAAAGTACAGAATAAAAAATCGAGGAAAACAACAACAACATTGTCATTACCAGAGAAAAGAAATGCAAACATGCACACACCAGGATATCAACCACAAAATAAAATTGAGTGTATGAAGGAACAATGATCAGAAATAGAGTTTGTGCATCTCATGCAGATGGTACCAAATTGAGTTTCTAGTATCTCCAGGTAAGGCTGAAAAAGCTTACTGTGTGCAAATCTTATGAATTTCTGACAGGACAGATAATGCTGGGCTAGAAAGATCAATGTATTCTTAATGTGACTTAGGTTTAAAGGAATATAGTGGCTTATTCTGAGTACAAATGCTTGAGATTACTATAGCAATGTCCTAGCCAAAAAGAAAATGAAGGAAGCGAAGCAATTTTTCTTTTATACTTTGCTTGTTTTACATTTGTGGCTTTAGGTCCTGAAAGGACTGATTGCCCAGTCCTGATTATCCTGTAAGAAACCATCACCAAATTGTTTTCTGTTTAATTGGACAAGAAAAAAGCAGATTTGGTCCTGTCTTTATAGCATAGTTGGTGTTACCAAAGGAAAAAAAAACAACACCGCTGAATCAAGATATTCAGAAGTTTGGCTTTTATATGAAGGTGTACATTATCTTGTAATCCTCGTTCTATACATGGTGACATCTCCTTTCTTATACAATGTCACTCAGTTCTGCAACTAAAATGTTTTCAGAACTTGAAGAGACTGGCTGAATATAGTAAAGCAACACAGGTATCTTTTGGATTATTTAAACAATTAGAAACACAGTGCTTGGCCTGTTTCTGGATTCCTATTTGTCTTCTTTAGTTCTCCTGTCACATCCTTGTCACTACTAGTGGAACTGGAGATTTGAAGTGCCTGCATCCACATTAGTTTAGGATTTCTTCCAAGTCATTTGGAATTCAAGCTGGGAAAATGATCCAAGAAGACAGTCACAATAATGTAGAGCTATGAGGACTTGGGAAAACCTGCTTGGCAGATCCTCTCATTTTAGCTTGTTTTTAAAATATAATTTGTTTAGAAAGCCATTTTATATAGTCAATAAGATATATCTACCCACAACAAACTCTAATGGACTTTTAAAAAAAAAAAATAAGTGAGCTAAAAGAGAATTCCTAAAAATAAGGAGAAAAAATACAAAAGCTTCTGTACAAAAACATAAAACAGTAAAGTTTTCAGATAACGATTTCTCCTCATCACAATTCCCTAAGTATCTGGTATATAGAGTGTTCTACAGATGAATCAGAAGTTGCATGAATACCTCACATACCTGCTCTATGGATGTTTCAACATGTCCATTTCCTCCCTCCCTCCCTCCCTCTCTCTCTCTCCCCCATCACAACAGTCCTCAACTTTTCCAGCTTTATTGGGATCGGCAGAAGTGGCGGCAGTGGCAGTGGCAGCAGCGGGAAGAGGAGATGATTTCACTCATGTACTGTTTGCACAAATGCAGCTGTGCACACTTGTGTGCTGCCCTGCTGCTTGTATGGCCTGCTTTTCAATGGGCCACAGTCCATATCAAGACATGGACTGGGGGTTGGGCAGCCTGATCTATTATCTATCTATCACCTATCATTATCTATTTTCTATCAATTATAAATCAATCATTATCTATTTACCTATCTATTTATCTATCTTCTATTATCTGTATATTTATCTGCCTGTCTAATATATAGTAGTAATGTAGGTGTAGAGAAATGAATAATCCATATAATACAATAATCTAAAGGTTCCAGTCATAATAATTGTCCTCATCTATGTTCCTGTGACAAGGATTAATGTGCTACACTTCTCATGTTTGAGAATATTGGTGATTTAGTTTTAAATACTATCACTTGATAAATGGCCAAAGAAACTAATATTATTGGTTACGTGTCTTTCTTCTATAAAGATGAATTTATAGATGACTGTGGTGATGAATTTCTTTTAGATAGCTATATGTCCCTGCAAATCTGTAAAACAGAATAAACTGAAATCCAAAATATGCATTAAATAATATTTTGAAATTATGAACAGTATTAGTATTAGAACAGACTAGTCCAAAAACTATTTTTCAAACTACTTATTTATGCTCATGATTCAGTACTTCATTGTTATCAGATTTGAAATTCTTTTCTAAATAGGTCTACATGACAGGGTATCCAAGGAGGCATATCTCCACAATGGGACAAGCCTGCCCCACTCAAGCCAGGAAAAGAAGCCTGCTACAGATCCAATCTGCTAAGGAATTGAAGCAGACAGGGTTAAGAAAAAGAGCCTTTTCCACTGTGGTGACCCATCCTGTCTTTTGGGTGCTCACTGCTGGAGGTGGTGGATGGGATACAAAGACCTCATTCCTGTCCCATTTGGCATTTAGTTCTCTTAGTTTGGTTTTAGTATAGTTCTTAATAATAGCACTTAGATTTATATAAGGCTTCATAGTCCTTTACAGCCTTCTCTAAGAAGCTCAAGAGTCAACATATTGCCCCCAGCAAATCAGGATCCTCATTTTACTGACTTTGGAATGATGGCTGAGTCAACCTTGAGCCGGTCAGGATCGAACTGCTGGCAGTCAGTGGAATTAGCCTGCAATGCTGCAATCTAACCACTGTATCACCACAGCATGAAAACTTAGTGCTGTTTTAATCCTGTGACTAGTTTTTACTTCTTTTAGAACCTGTAAGTCATCCAGAGTCACCTTTTAAACAAAAGGTGAGATGGGTAGCTTAAAAATTAAATAAATAAATATTACTCCTTGCAAATCTTAATTTATCCATATAAATGTCTCAATTTCCATGGTATTTTAACTAGTAATGCCTTTCTTAAAACATCACAAAATATCATAAAATGATACAAAAGGTATTCAAAGGTAGAGTTGTAACAAAAAAAAATGACATATAAAACCAAATCTGGATGTGGTGTGTGTATATATTTTCTGCATGTTTGCCCAAATAAAGTGGGAATTTAAATAAACCAATGTGGACATTCTATACTATGTATGCTTCTATGCCAACTCGTATAATCTCTGCTCGAACCCACTGCAAGTAAAAACATATGTGCAAAATTATCTGAGGTTCTGAATTAAAGTGAACAACAGATAAAATATTGAAGGAATGGAAATACAACCCAGAACCAGATTAAATTTATGTGGGAAATCCTCTGCTTTTCATTAAGCAACTAGAAATGACAATAGCTTTTGTCCAATAGCTTTTTTTCTAGTTAGGATGATCCATTGTTCCCATTTAGAAACTTGCCAAATTAAGTTATGGTATGGTTGAAGATGTAATAGTATATTTAAAATTACACATTTGTTTTTTTCAAAATGTTGAACTTTTGTTTAGTGTTTCTATAATTAAAAAGTAATTTCAAATAAAAACACAATCCTTTGGATATAACATAAGAAACTTAATAAAACACATAATGTATCAACCAGCTACAGTATGTCTATGGAGATTCTTAGTCATCCACGTCATGGCTGTCCCAAAGGAGGTTTTTCAAGAGGGCTTTCTTTGTTTTTCCTTGAAAACATTTTAATCCAAGAAGAACTGAAGAAGCTTCTTGGATGAGAAATGAAACATCTTCAAGGAAAAACAAAGAAAGTCTAGTTGCCTCTTTAAAAAGCACCTTTGAGACAGTTACAGAATATTAAAAGAGACTAAAATATGTAGAATAGAATAGAATAGAATAGAATAGAATAGAATAGAATAGAATAGAATAGAATAGAATAGAATAGAATAGAATAGAATAGAATAGAATAGAATTCTTTATTGGCCATGTGTGATTGGACAGACAAGGAATTTGTCTTGGTGCAAATGTTCTCAGTGTACATAAAAGAAAAGATACATACATCAAGAGTCAAGAATCATAAGGTATAACACTTAATAATAGTCATAGGGTACAATAAGAAATCAAATCATACTAGGAAACAGTCAATATATAGTGCTGTATCTGCCAATACCAAAAAAGAGAAGAGAAGTATATTTATAAGGATTCTCCTTGGAAACATGCACGAAGACACGCAGATTAAAAGAATTTTTGTGGCTAAAACACCTATAGTAGTGGTGGATTATTATAGTAGCGGTGGATATAGTAGCGGTGGATACCAGTGGTGGGATTCAATTTTTTTTACTACCGGTTCTGTGGGCGTGGCTTGGTGGGCATGGAAGGGGAAGGATACTAGTCAGAGGTGGTATTTGCTGGTTCTCTGAACTACTCAAAATTTCCACTATCAGTTCTCCAGAACTGATCAGAACCTGTTGAATACCATCTCTGACCATAACCTACCCAACAGTTCATTAGTTTCCCATATCAAGCTGGAAGGTTAGGATTAGAGTTAGGGTAGGGTTAACCCTAATAGTCATTTCATGACTATTTTTTTCTCTCTAAGAATTCTATTTGAATGTGCTTGAGCTGTTGCATTCAAAGAAATAGGGGCAAAGTGAGAAATATGTCTTTCCTGAATTGCAAGAGAAAAAAATAGTCATGAAATCATAGCATTGCTAAAAAAAAATTGATTTTTGTCCTGTTTGGTGGACCATGAAACAACATTGATATATGAAAGAAATAGTCCTCTTTTCACATTCTTTTCTTACTTATTTGTCTGTTGATTATCAAATTTCAGATTTTTTTTATTAGGGCACTTATTAGTCTAGTTCAAAAATTACAACCTTGGGCACAGCCTTTTACATTTTCTAGGCTACATGAATCCCAAGTTTCCTTGGGTTTTTTTTTCCAGCCTTTTCATAACCCTAAAAAGAGTCAGATTTTTTTTTTTTTAGTACCAATAGTACCTATTTTGGTATGGATTATTTGTAGGATCAATTTAGCTACTTTTTTTTTTTTTTAGGATCATAGCTCAGAGTATGTTGTCCACTCAAGTTAATCAGAAAGGTTTTTTTTTTTTCCAAGATGCATCCACATCTTCTAACGTATGCAATGGAATCTATTGGGAATCAGCAAATTATTTGCAATTCTAACTGCTAATGCAACCCAATTCATATGCCTATATATTCTCATAATGTTTATCTATTTCTGCAATCTCTACAGAGTTTGTAAGCAGATAGCAGTAGGTCCAGATGTAGCTTTAGCATGACTTTGAAAATTATAAACATATTTCAGTGAAGGAGACTGTGTTACATGAATATACATGTGCCAATTGTAGTTTTCAGTAGAATGCCCTAAAATAAACTGGCAAATGATTGTTTTGAGTGTTTTATATATTAAAAAACCACATGAAGTAATCTTATTTTCATTATAAAACAATAATATATGGAACCACCAAAACATGATGAAGGAACAGTTTGTCTCCCAGAGTTGTGGGTTCCATTGCTAGAGGTTTTCAAGAAAAAAAACTGGACAACCATTTAGCCAGGATACAATAAGGACTCCTGCCTTGAGTAGAGAGAAGATTTCCAAAGTCTTCCAGCCCTATGATTCTTTGATACAGATAGCAGGATTCAACTACTTCCGAATATAGCATTTGCTCATCCATTGTTATGTGTCCTGTCTTCTAGGATGATTGAGAACAAGTTTTAGCTTTGCTTACTTTGAGTTTTACCAGCTTTAGATGTATGTTTTAAAGAGCAAAGCAAAAAAATAAATAACTGGTCAGACCATTGAACAAACCAGTTGGGGATTAGAGTATAACTCTTCTGGAAAGAGCAGCATTTCCTCAAAGTAACTAGTTCACAGTGAAGAGTATTCTTGGAGTCATCCCTACTGTTGCACATCCAGACTATCACTGTGGACAGGCATTCTTTTCCTTCAGTTCATTAGAACACCCTTTTCTGGGAAGCAAAGGATCAGATCTTTAATATTAAGAAATGAAATGTTCAACGAGTTATTGTGCAGAATCGCTTTTGCCAATTGCATGATGCAACTGGTAAAAAAAAAGGCAAAAAAAGAGGGGCAGTTCTATTTTGGAGCAAATAAACAGGAAGTTATTGTCCCACAGTTTAGCCTTGTTCAGTTCTTCTTGGATCACTATGTCCAGTCTGGAGCACTAGTCTAAAAAGAACAATGGGAAAGTAGGAAGAGAGCTACCAAGTTTAAAAAATGGACAGGAAATAAAATTTTATGAGGAATGCTTAAATGAATTGGGTATTTTCATCTGAAAGAAGAGTAGTGTGAGGGTGATATGACTGAAATCTTCAGATGTCTGAAGGGATGCTATATATAGAGAAAGTAGGTTTGTTCCATGTCACCCTGGAGGGTAAGACAAGAAGCAGTGGATTGAAGCTAAAAGAAAGTAAATTCTGGTAGATATTAGGAGAAATTCCCTGATGGTAAGACCTGTCAATTAATGGAACAGTCTGCCTCATAAAATAGTATGTTTTTTTTCAATAGAGATCAGCATGACTCTCTTCAAATAGAGCTTTAGCAAGGGGTTAGACTACATGATTCCTGGGGTCCTTTCCATCCTTGTGATTCTAGCTGTTCAGAAATTTCAGCTAGAGCAAAATGTAATTTCTAGATCATATATCTGTCTGTTGATCATCTTGGTAGTGTTACACTGACTACCAATTAATCTTTAAAGGCTAATACAATATGATGTTTTTAATGTAAAAATACCGAATACTTGATATCTGAAAAACTGTCTATTTTTTATAAGCTTACCCTTAGCCTATGTTTTTCAACAGTATAAAAGGCTTGTTCTATTCCCTTATTAGGAGAACCTTGATTGATGGTATCCAAAGCAGAGCCAATTTTCAGCACCCTAGGTGTGAAGCTTTCTCCAGCCCCCCCAACCCTTCCCCCCCCCCATCAGAGATTAAGTCACAACCAGCTGCAGTGAATTTGGGGAAGGGAAGAGAAGTGGTATTTATCTGAAATTTGGAAGACCCTAATTGGATTATTTTACTATTGTACTGGTTGGTATTATACAATATTCAGGTTTGTGTTGATTGTATACATAGCTAGATATTACAATGCATAATACATTCAAGCAACTTAAAATCCTTTTTGTAATAAAGGAATAAATAGTAACCTACATCAATTCAGCCCTGGCCTTGATTCTGCAAAGTATTATCCTGGCCCAAACATATCACTACAATCATTTCACATCAGTGTCCTAAAATGTTTAAACACCTATAATATTCTCAGAAACCATCTGCACTGCTGTTAAAATTAAAGCAATGGGTTTAAACAAGTAAAATAATTCAGTGGCCAACTGTTGGTTCACTTAAAGCATATTTGGGCAGAAGACTAGAAATACTTTAAAGAGCCCGCTTGTTTAACATTTCTCATTACTATATGAATTTTTTTAAAATGGACCAAGAATTCTTTCTGTAGTGAATGTCTCAGATTAAAAAATTTAAATTAACTCTGAGTTACGAGTTATCTTATGTCCTAGGATACCAAACCATATAGTAGGGCTGTATTTCTATTATCCTTCTCATATTTCCTATTACCTATTCCTTTAGCATCTTATGACTATCACTTTGTTGTTTGTATCTTATGATTTATTTCGTATCTTATGACTATCATTGAATATTGTAGCTTATGATTTATGATGATTGTATTATGATTATGATCATGATTTATCACTTGTTGCTTGTATGTAGACCACAAGCTTATGCACCAGATACAAATTCCTTGTGTGTCCAATCAATTGGCCAATAAATTATTCTATTCCATTCTGTTCTGTTCTTCTTTCACATTTTTTTTAACATTTACCTAATGGAAATGTGCATCTGCACAACAATAAGAGACTGAGAAGTTCAACAGGTGAACCTATTTTAGTTCAAACAAAAATCCAAGTGCATGTTTAGCTACGTTCCAGCATCTTATGGACCATCATGGCCAGGGTCTCCTTCTCTCCAGCTGCTGCCTCCATATTTTAGTGTGTGTTCATATCACTTGTTGCTAATTTCTGTCCCTCTGCTTCAGGGGTTTGAGCAAGTGGTAAAAGTGTTGCTTGGATATAACGGGAGCCTGGAGAAAGTTGTTGAATGTTCCTCATGGACTCTTTGCATGTTGCAATGCAAAGCATTACCGATTTTATTTTCAAAATGCTCCACAAATTTGCAGCCTGATTGCAGGGAAATTATTACAGGCCTTCCATCAATATTGGCAGTGATAGGCATAGTTTTAATTCCACATTTAGCAATATGCTCCCGGTGCTGCAGAGAAAGGGGTATTTGGCAGTGGGATCAGAATATTCTGAAGGCTAGAAAAATCCTCCATTTCCAAATGACCCAGGCATAGTGATATATAAAGGGCCTTTTGTTTTACCTAATTACTAGCATCATTTCCAATCAGTCAGTGTCCTTTCAGATTAGTGTGATATCCAGAGTTAACAGGTGACAAGACCAATGTTTAACCAGCCTTCTCATGTATCCAGTGAGTACCAGCCAACTATTTACAAACCCCACTTCACAGGGAAAAGCCTATAGCTGCAGCTGTATATAGATATATACCTTTCTAGACAGATGGATACTAATATAGGTAGATGTAATTTACCTGCCCTGTAATAATGCCAGTAATGATTAGGGGTTGTTTGCATCTCTTTGCTGCTATACAATAGTGATGTAGATTTTTGAGGAACAGGTATGATGAGATAAAGTTGTCAAGAAAAATGGAAAGATGTAAAAGTAGGAATATACTAGCATTTGAGACATGACAACTTCTTTTTCCAGCTTTTTAAAAAGCACATTGAAGATGGAATATTTCTGACTTCCTGTGTTCTATGAGAAGCTGCTTCATTTAGGGCAAGTTATTATAAAACTCCATTTTATTTTATGTGATGGTTGTGGTTTGGTCAGCTGAAAAGAATTTTGAAAACTACTTCAAGGAAAGGAATTGTAGAATTTGGAAAGCTCTGGGGGTTTTTTTTTTGGGGGGGGGGGGGGGTGGGGGGGGGGGGGGGGGGGGGGGGGGGGGGGTTTTGTGGGGGGGGGGGGGGGGGTGGGGGGTTTTTTTGTGGGGGGGGGGGGGGGGGGGGGGGGTTTTTTTTGTGGGGGGGGGGGGGGAGGGAAAGGGGGGGGGGGGGGGTTGGGGGTTTTTTTTTTTTTTTTTTTTTTTTTTTTGGGGGGGGGGGGGGGGGTGGGGGGGGGGGGGGGGGGGGGTGTGGGGGGGGGGGGGGGGGGGGGGGGGGGGGGGGGGGGGGGGGGGGGGGGAGGAATTTTGTGATTGGGGGTTTTTATTTTTTTGTGGTTGATTACTGTATACAATGAAGCCTCAATTGTACCATCCAGTTGAAACGGATGCTAACACTTAGTATTATAAGTAATCCAAAATCGAATATTGACAGTGATGAGAGAGCATTTTCAGTAGTAGCCAAGCTGTCAATCAGCTATGCAAACCTTAGTATATTATATTATGGTGATCAGAGATTTAAAAGAAATGTATTAAGGGCCAATTAATGACCATTCTTATGAGGCTTGTTCTGAAGAAACCAATGATAGTTTATTTATTTACTTAATTTATCTGTATCCCATCTTTATTATTTTTATAAATAACTCAAAGCCTAATACTCTTTGTTCCTCCTATTTTCCCCACAACAATATCCTGATTAGATGGGGCTGTTCTGAGAGAGAATGAGTGGCCCAAAGTCACCCAGCCACCCATGCTTAAGGTCAGACTAGAACTGATGGTGTCCTGGTTTCTAGCCTCAGGCCATAACCACTTCACAAGTTGGCTCAAATTGTCTTTGCCATGCAAAATCCAGGCTGCCAACCAGCTATGCCAACTCTCCTATTGCCCAGGAAAAGAAATTATCATAAATAGCAAAACAGTCCACCCGATAAAATAAAAGAAACTCAAAAGCTATTCTTCATTGTCATGCTAAGTAACCTGCACACACCCCCCCCCAAACAAAGCAAAATCAAATGAAAAAATAAGTGATTAATGTTAAAAACCATTTTAGAAATTTTATATTTTTAAGTTGGGAAAAAGTCAAGACATCATCTTGAATAGAGAAATGAATTTATTCTTGTTTTCATTATTACTTTTGTTTTATTAGTAGCTAACTCTCATATCATGATGGTGATATATATTATGGAATAAAAGCAGCCCAGTCCATTTTAAAGATTTTCAACTATGTATATGCAAAGACCTTATCAACACCTGAAATACAATGTGACACAAGCCTCCTACCAATTTCTCATTTTTCTCAAATGAGTTTGTCCTTGCATCTTGGCCCAGCCAAACATGGATTGAAACAAATTTGATTCACTCACTTCAAATGTAAAAACAAACTATGGTTTGATTTAAAAAAGGAATTGGGAAGAGGGGAAAGAAGAGGGCACAAAGAACTGAACTTTGCCGCATAGTTGTCTGAGAACCACAAAAAAGTCAGTTTCTCTATCCACATGTCCCTTTTCCCCATTCATCTCTGAGTTCATTGTAAGATACAAAACTATCTTTTTCTCCCAGAACTGGTATGTTCTGTTTCTGCAAATTGAATGTGACCTCTTCCTCTTATTTTGCTCCAATCCATTCCCAATTAGTGGCTTACCACTGGTGATGAATAGGTCTAACAAGGTCAAGAGTGTAAATCAATGCTGAAGGATAGTTCTCTCAGTGCATAGCAACCAGGCCTTCAAGCTGCCACCCTAAAATAAAACAGTTTCAGACCTGAGTTGGGATTCATCAGGAACTAAGACTCTGTAGTTGCCTTTTTTTTTTTTTTTTTGCCTGATTGCATTTTGGGAGTGGTAGTTCTTTGCAGAAGTCAGCTAACCCTGAATAGATAATTATTTAAACAAATGACGTTATTGTCTATTCATCTTCAGCACTGACCAGTCATCAGTCACAACTGCTGTGATTGAAGCTGGTACTCATTTGATTGGATTCTGGAAACATTTCTGATCTGTTGACCTCTGATTGGGTTATCTCTACCACTAACTTTTTCATTGTTTGGCCATTTGTCTTCAGCAACTTTGTTAAAGGAAAAAAAAAAACAAGTTTCCATTCATGGGACTTTTTGTGTATCTAACAAGTTTGCTTTGGTGTCTGTAGTGGCTACTTTAGTCTATGTAGTGGCTGCATAATGTACAACTAAGTCATCTAAAGATATTGCACCCAGATTACTTCTGGATAGCAATCATGATTAAAACCCTATTCTGGGAAGCCACAGTTGATAGTAAGCTAATTAGTTTCGATCAAGTAATTGCATGCTACCACTAAAAGAGGCTTCACCTCATTTCCAGCCTCTGG
The DNA here is from genome assembly GCF_049901735.1 of Notechis scutatus. Taxonomy (NCBI): domain Eukaryota; kingdom Metazoa; phylum Chordata; class Lepidosauria; order Squamata; family Elapidae; genus Notechis; species Notechis scutatus. Next base: position 105,930,166 of record NC_142012.1, read on the forward strand.
ATATAGGCCAAACTAGTGGTCTGTGGGCTGGATGCACAGGCCACGCCCACCCCACCTCTGTGAATGGGGAAAACGTCATGAAACTTCACATGATGGCAACGTCATGCCGCAAGTTTGATACCCCTGATATAGAGTATCAGAGAAATTATTTTCCACTGGAGCTTCTTCCCAACATCTCCCACAATGTAGAGGACTCAGTCCTGAATAGAATCCCCACTTACTTTACTTACTTACTTATTTACTTACTTAATTATATTTAATATTTATTAATCACCTATTTCCCTTGGAGATTATTCTTTTTGTAAATTGTGGAGGAGAGGGAAAGGGGCCCCTAACAGTTACAAATATTGATCCCAGTTTAAGGCAAGGGTAGCTTCATTTGTCACTGAATCACTGACAAACTCTGTGATAGTACTGCTGTATCCCACTTGAGATTAAAATCAGTTTGGATAGTTTATAATTCAACATAAGCAAGGCACTTAATATATAGTTTGACCAAGCAATCAAATTAATCACCAATATGATATAGTTATTTGGCCACTCATTTTATATGAACTTTCAGTTCTTTGTTAAACCAGGTTTAGTGTACAATATAACATGGCCATACAGGCAGGTCATGAGAACAGGGTTGGTGATTTATATATTTGTCTTTAACTTTTTTTCAAAATTCAACCAGTTTTGTAGCCCCATAGATCACTATGGATATCACTCGTGAATCAATCACCAATTGGAGAACTGGAACCAAGTAAGCGGTATAGGGAATCAAGGAATTGGCCACCTGAAATTTATATGACTGATTTAAAAGAAAATAGAATATGACACTATATTTATTTTTTATTTATTTATTTATTTGATTTGCCAATTGTTTACAAGATAATAAGTATAAATGTATACATAGTTGTGAATACATGAAATGGGTACATATAAGAAAAATAAAAGAATAAGAGAAACAATAGGACAGGGACGGTAGGCACGTTGGTGCGCTTATGCACGCCCCCTACAGACCTCTTAGGAAAGGGTGAGGTCAATAGTAGACAGTCTAAGGTTAAAGTTTTGGGGTTTGGGGAAGAAACTACAGAGTCGGGTAGAGTATTCCAGACATTGACCACTCTATTGCTGAAGTCGTATTTCCTGCAATCAAGTTTGGTGCGGTTTACTTTGAGTTTGTATCTATTGTGTGCTCTTGTGTTGTTATATGGTTGAAGCTGAAGTATTCATTGACAGCATAAGAAAAAGGCCCTAGAATTGGACCAATGTGGACACTTTCAGCATGTCCATTCTCTCTCTCTCTCTCTCTCTCTCTCTCTCTCTCTCTCTCTCTCTCTCTCTCTCTCTCTCTCTCTCCTTCCCTCTCTCCCCCCTCTCAGTTTTCAGAAAAATAAACTTATGGGCAAAGTAAGAAATTGTAGTGGTATTAAGAAAATCTTTCTAGTATAAGATCAATCCCAACCAAAATTGGTGGAAAAGAAAATGAGTTATATAAAATGCAAGAGCATGTTTTAAATCTGGGAAAACTCCCTCCTTCAAAAACTATCTAGCTTATGTTTTGCGGTGTTAAATCTTTAGAAGCAATCTTGTCAATTTGCTTCTCTAAAAATGGTTAATACTTTGTTGTAGGACTGTAAGTTGTAACTTAGTCCAGCTTTCCTTGTGAATGATTGCAGAATCAATCCTCTGTATCTCTGGGTAAAAATGGAAACTGCAACTGTACTGTATTGAATCTCAGAGAGTCTGCCTATCAGCACTGATAAACTTTAAGTGAGATGGATGAATTCAAGGTAAAACAGCTTCCTATATCCTGTTGCTGTGCCCTACAAAGATTAACAGCAAAGGGGGCATATCATACATTTCAGATAAAGTAAGCATGAAATGGTCTGGGTTTTATATGGTGCCGGGAGAAATGAACTTATCTATACCAAATAGAGTTTCATTGCAAGAACCCTTTAGAATTTCCTAAGCCTAGTTCTGGTGTTTGAAGACAGACCACTGTATTTCTAGAGGTTGCAGAAAATAATTGAACGTATATTAAACAGATACGCATGATTTTTTTTCCCCCTGAGAAAAGTAGCTTCGGCCTTTTTTGAGGTTGCACTTAGTTGTACTTTTCCCTGGAGTTAAAATCTTTTCACATTGCTACATTTCCTTTACATAAAATCTTTTACTAGTACAAAGGTTTCTGATGGATTAATCCCACCACTACAGGGTAAGTTTTTTTTTAAGTCAATTCAATGGTTAACAAAAAACTTCCAGGCCAGTTCAATATTGTGGTCATAACATTTTTGCCCCTCCCCCAAAAAATCTGCTCTCACTCTCCTTGCCTTCCATAAGAACTTGAAAACCTGGCTCTGTCATTTGCCTTGGGCCCCCAATGGGAGTATTATGCTACAGAAGGTTGATGGACCATTAGACAAACCCACCACCCCACATAGCCTGCTCTCTCTCTCTGTCTCCATCTTTAATTTAATTGGATAATTGCAAATATCCATTTCTAAAGGATGTATATTTGGTACATCCTTTATAAAAGGGACATTAGAAGAGAATCACCTCTGTGTTTCAAATGCTGCAGGATCAGAATCTTAATCAGATTAATCTTGCAATAGTTACTTCTTACTTGAACAGAATCAGTTGCAATGGGATCTAGGGAAAACACTTCTTTAAATGTTTATTTGTTTATCCAATTGATATTATTTCTCTTAAGTCAGCTTAGTAATATTGTAATACAACAATAGGGTTTAATAATCAGAGCAGACATTGTGCCACCTGTTATAAATGCCAAAGGTTATTGAATGTAGTTGTGTGTTACAAATTTCACAAGACTTTGTGTATGTGCTTTAACCCATTTGTGGTAGGTGACTGCTATATTTCTAGAACATAAGACATTGACTTGATGAATAGTGGTATAAATGCTCCAGCAATTTTGCACATAAATGTGTCAGCTCTCTTTTACATAATGGAGAAAATCCCTTTCATGGACTGGATAAAATGAGGTTTATGAATCATAGCAAAACATGCTTCTCATGAAGGAGGAGGGAGAAAAAAGACAAATGTGATTTTCTCCAGAAAGTCTTAAAAAAATCCATATGGCCTCTAGCTAAACCAATTCTTTCTCAGGCTGTCCTGTCATTCTAATTGCTGAAAACAATTTCCATAATTAACTAAATAGTGGTTCTTAAAAGATGAGAAAAGATTATCCTTCAGACAAGATAGTTCAATGGAATTGCCATTTTTCCCTAAGTAGGAAATATTAGCAGCAGCAGCAGCCATAAAAGTTCTAATCTGATCTTAGAATCCTTTTCTATAAACCATATAAGACCCCCTCCCTCCCTCCTTCTTTATTTTTCTTTCTTTCTTTCCTTCCTTCCTTCCCTCCTTCCTCCCTCTTCCCTCCCTAGTTTCCTACCTCCCACCCTTCTTTTCCCCTCCTTCCTTCCTTTATTCCTTCCTTCCTTCCATCCTTCCTTTTTTCCTTCCTTCCTTCCTTCCTTCTTATATGGTACTGATCAATATTAAACAAGGTAACATTATATTGGTTTTCACAAACTGAATTGACCAGGATCTAATAAAATGTTCTCTTTTTATGAAAAAAGGCACCCTGGTTGAATTCAGTTTCCTCTAGCATGCTTCATTAGAAAGAGCTGGTCCTTCAATCTGAAGACCCCCAGAAACCTGGTGAAAGTAGATAGAATGCAATTCTGGCACTTTAATTGTCAATAAAAGTAACTGATGATCCCAGCCAATAAATTCAATCCACTATTATATTGCTTTACAATGTGTTCATGGAACCTATGAAACTATTATATCAAAGCATAACACTTGTTTATGCAAACAAGAACTTTGTCTCCTTCTATAAAGCAAATTTTGGTCAGCAATTTTATCCAGTTTTCCACCAGATATATTTATCATTGCTCTGTTGAGCTTTAGCATACAATGCTATTTACATCTTCACTTTTCTCTAAACAAACAAACAAACCCTAAGTTCCTATTAAAATAAAATAGAACAATGCAATGGGATAACAATGACAAATGAGCTGAAAATGTTCTTCAAAAATATTTTAGTAACTTTTAAAATACAATGGGAAATTATTTCGGTTTTTCAGACCACTACTATTGTCTTTTGTATTAATATTTTTAATATCGTGAAAAAGCAGGACATACACAAAAGCTCTAACTAAGGCTGATTGTAGAAATTGGGCATTTTCATCTGAGAGTAGGTATTTGCAAAGATGGTATGTTTCTCAGACAAATAAGGCTTTAAAGATTAGCAACAGGAATCTAAATCATGCCTCAGAACTAATGAGTTTAAAAAGTTTCACAATCTCATCCCTACAAGGTGTCCCAGAAGGATAACCTATTTGATTGTATTGAAATCCACAGAAATGCAACAAACCTGTAATGCATGATTTATTCTAAGCAATTGTGTAAGAATTATGGCTGAATGAGGAGTTACATTTTGACCCTAGGCCAAAGCCAAGCATCACACATGATGTATTGCTTTGCAAGTTCTTCTCAGTTAAAGTCAGGTTGGTGGTCTCAGACTGGCTGAAGTTCTTTTGATGGGATCTTCTCACAATTGCATATACTGTACCATGGCTGGTAAAGAGAAAAGGATAATAGCTTGCTTGCAAGTTTGGCAAAAATGTTGCCAAAAAGCAAATTCTCTTTCAAGAGGCAACTGGACTTTCTGTTTTTTCTTTGAAGATGTTTCGCTTCTCATCCAAGAAGCTTCTTCATCTCAGAGCTGAAGAAGCTTCTTGGATGAGAAGCGAAACATCTTCAAAGAAAAAACAGAAAGTCCAGTTGCCTCTTGAAAAAGCACCTTTGGGACAACCATGACCTGAATGACTGTGAATCAACATAGACAAAAGGCAAATTATTTACAAAAATGAAAGCCAGAGTTTCACCTGTCTCTCTTTGTGGGAAAGTATTGCTCATAATAGAAATAATTTGTATCCCTAGTATTAAGAAGTTGGGGCATAAAACTTACAAACATGGGAGACAGGAAAGTAAGTCTGATCTAGCAATAAAAATATATATTTTGGGGGGGGAGAGGCATGGTGATACATTTTAAAGTTATTTGGGAAAAATGACTAATTTTGTTCTTTATGTGTCTCTGTTTTTCAACTTGCATTACTTTGAGTGGATTTAAACAGGCACTTTTGTTCTTCAAAGCTGACTGCCATATGTCAAACATAGATCAGATCAGAGGTCTGGCATCCTGATCCTTTTGGCTTGAGTTGTTCATTTTATTTTCACACTATGAAATATATTTTTGCTTAGAATTGATGAGAGCAAGGAAGAAGACAACCAAAATGCAATAAAGGCAGGTTTTCTTCTGTGATCCTTCTTTACACAGCAAGGACTATTGGGCATAAAAGTCACAAAATTATTTCAGAAAGCTTTGTTTCCCTTTGTCAAACCATCTCACATGCACAGATTTTGCTACTTCCCCCACTTTGTAAAGTATATTGTCATGGAGAAGACAAGAGAAAAAAAACAGAATGCCTTTTTTTAAGCATTTAGATGCATAAATTAAAAGTAGCTTCCAGATTCTCCACTTATGGAAGCTAGATCATTAGTCCAGCATTTAATCAGCTTTAAGAGAACTACCAGAGGAATAGAAGTATTCTACCGACTGAGAGAAAGAGCTGACTTCAAGAAAGCCAGCTAAAGTCGTGATTAACCCCTTCAGGGAATTGGAAAAAGAAGACAGCTGGATTTGGCACATGAAATCCTGTTTTATTCTTTTTGAAATAAGTGTGCAAATTCTTCAAGGAAGTGTCAAGAACTGAACTATCTTAAATAAATAAATAAAAAACCTCTCTCCAGAGAGTTAGATCCAAAAATGCAAGATTAGCCATGTTAGCCTCATCAGACCTAAAGGAGATCTTGTGCTAAAATGACCATTGTCTCCCAGCCAACCAAAGTTTCAAAATTTTTGCATACTTTAAAAAACAAACCTGAATTCTGAAATGACAATTTAATTGAATCAAGATGAGTTGCTATCTTCCAAATACATAATAACATCTGCCTGTTCCAGATCTTGATAGGCGGACAAAAATGCCAATTCCAGTCTAAACATCTGGCTGGCTATTCAGCCACTCATAATAACAATAACACCAATAACAATGTCAATGATATTTGTGATACATTTTTAAATGTTCAGTTGATTGAGTTTCATGTTTAAAAGAGATAATAAAAGAGATAATAACAATTAATGTTTTGAGATGAGTTCTATCAGAAAAAAATTGCCCTGAAAAATCCAGATCAAAATCTTCCCATTTTTTGCTTATTCGATGGAAAACTATGTCCTGCAATCTTTTTTAAAAAAAATTTGACATCTGAGAACATATTCATAATTCTTTACTGGGGCTTTATCTCTTGTAAATGTAAAACAAGTTTTGTGCAACAGAGATATTTATGTACCTTCAAATTTCATAGTAAAAATAGAAGAACAACAATAAAGCAAAATTGTTGTCATGTCATTTTGATGTGGTAAAAATGTAGTTACAAAAACCATATGTTGTTTCATTTCAATTAAACATTCAATGATGAGCCCTTGGAGGCTGTAAGCCTTTTCTCATGTAAGTAATTCTTACTCATGTGAGTAATGGAAATGAAATTATTCATGACGGCAGTAGTAAAGTATGTCAAAATGACTCATAACCATAAGGCTCTATGTATAACTATTAAAAAAGAAAGCTGCAATTCATTACAAGTCCCACTCAGACCATGTTTCAATGAGAGATGGTACCACACGTGGTTGGATCAATGTTGTATAATCTGTTCATATCCTAAAAGCAACCTATAAAAATTACAGATGGCATTACTTAATAATCTATTGGATTATTTGATAAAATGAATGCTCAATCATCATTATCAGGGAAATTAGCTAAAGAAACACTAGAAACAAAAAGGTACACATGATGGCTCTGTCAAAATCTGCATCTATAATTAATTGAATACATGTGTTAAAAATGATAGCATCTTGTATTAGATGTATCATCCATCTACTTCTATTGGAAGTTGAAAATATTGTAGGAGTATGCATTCAAGACTAATTATTCGGCTGGAAGTGGTGCTCAGCCTTTAATTTCAGTTAATCATAACTATATACAATACTACCCCCCTCTTTATTAGTAGTATATACTACCCCCCCGCTTTATTAGTAGTACTTAGTTCCTTTCAGATTTAAATAAATTCAGTTAAAAGTCTATTCTGTTCCATTTAATTTCTATATCCACCTGTGAGTTCATTTTACTAAAAACATGACAACTAGACTTTTTTTTTTAACTTTTCTTTAATATCTGTATAATGTATGGAGGGTCTTTTTTCTCAGATTATTTCAGATTATTATGCCATAAAATGTATAATCTGAATTAACGGTGTTATGGCCAACCCTCCAGGGAGAGGGAAAGGATTAGGGATTCTTCAAAATCCAGACCACATTAAATTTTCTATAGTTACGATGGAGATTATCCCATTACATTTGATCCAGCACTTACAATTGATTAATTGTAATGGGTCAAATGTAATGGGGCTACAATTTCTGCACTGCAGACATTTTCTCATAAATCTAATATACATAAAGAAAGTGGAATTATTCAGAACTGTTGCCAAAAGAATTGCATAGATGAGTCCAGGTATTCATCTCTAGTCTTTCCCTTATCTAAATGAAATTAAGCAGTTAACTGAGCAGAATAGCAATGCTACAGGCCAATCAAACCGTCTAATATAACACTGTTCATTTTTTTCTGAAGGATTGTTAGTGTAGTGAATTAATATGTGTGTACATTTTTATTTTATTTTATTTTTTATTTATTTTAATTGTATTATTTTATTTTATATTTCATTTTTTATTTCTTGGCAGCCCATCTTACCTCAGGATAATTCTGGGCATCTTACTTTAGATATAGCTTAGTTCAGGGATCTTCAAACTTGGCAACTTTGAGACTTGGCTGGCTGAGGAATTCTGAGAGATAAAGTCCACAAGTCTTCAGAGATGAAGTCCACAAGTCTTAAAGTTGCCAGGTTTGGAGACCTCTAGCTTAGGTCAAAAACAAATAAATAAACAAACAAACATTGAAAGTAAGGACAAATGTCCTACTAGTAGGACATAAAGGCAGCTAATCTAGTTATGTGCCTTTTTAGGGGTCTACTAATGTATCAGCCCATCACAATCAAATCAAAATTTATCATAAACATTTCAACACACTAGAGGATTGACAGAAATTGTGGCCAAAACATAAACCATGAATATATAGCAACATATGCTAGTAATGGAGAGTAGAACCTAAGAAATAAATGTCTTCTCCATACCAGAAATGAAAAACAGTCAATTTTTTATCAGGAGCAAAATTCATCTATCTTCCTGATTTCAGTTGCATTTTATACAATATGTTGTCTCTTGTAGCTTTTTTTTTCTTTGATACCACTGGGGGAATAAGGAAGGAAAGAACTTTGGACTCGAATTCTGGAAGGAAAGAAATTCTTTGTTCCAAATAGGTCATAAGTAAAATCCAGTTTTTGGATGCTTTTTTCATAGGTCTTTTCCTTTGTGAACCATTGGCTGCTGAATAAGATTCACAAAAATGTAAAACAAACAGAAAATGCCAGTGCCAAATTGGGATATCAGTTACACATTTCAGGCAAGTAAGATTTGGATAAAAAGTGTGTATTATAGACAAGGGATATCTGCAGAGAGGTTTAGAGATCTACTATACTCATTTATAAAAAGAAGGAACACAAGATCAGGAATTAAAGGATGCTCAAGGCACATGGACAATGCAGAATGGACTATAACAACTTTTCTAAAAAGTCAGGTATATAACTCATAATAAAAACATGTTCAGCAAATGTCCCAAAGATGCTTTTTCAAGAGGCAGGTGAGCTTTCTTGTTTTTTCTTTTGAAGATGTTTCGCTTTTCATCCAAGTTGGTTTGGTTTCTCATTGGATAAGAAGCAAAACATCTTCAAAAGAAAAAAACAAGAAAGCTCACTTGCCTCCTGAAAAAGCATATTTGGGACAACCACGACCTGGATGACTGAGAATCTCTACAGAATGTTCAGCAAATATAAATATAAAGCATGTATAATAACATATGCAGTAATGACATGAGACCCTGATGTGGATGATTTTGTTGAAATCCTGCCACTCCAAATTCACCCTCTTCCAGCTCTGATATCCACTCAACCTGTCTTTATTTGAGATTAAGATACTTTCAGGGATCAAAGATGATTTGTAACATTTTCAATTTTTTGTTGTTTGTTTGTTTGTTTTCTATTGGTTGACTTCGACTTCAATACTTGGATTATTTTGTATTGGACAGAATGGCAAATAAAAATAAAATGGAAATAGTTTTATTTGTTTGGATTAATTTAATCTAGTATGGAAATATAGGTGTTATATGAACGTATATGGAGATTCTGTTATATAAACACAAGCATCTCAAATCATCCAAGACTTTCTATTTAGAACAGTGAGAGCAAAGATTCCTAGAAGAAATCTTATTCACTTGCAAAGATATGGTTAAATTAGATCAAAACCTTTTGCTGATTATAGATAGAATTGTTGTTTTAGAAATGAATAGTATATATTATTATTATAAAAGAAAAAAATATTATTATAAAAGAAAAAAGGTGAGGTTTTACATTATGACATTATTCTACTGCACCAAAAGTTGGAAATCAATTTTTTTCTCCTTTACCCTACACTTTTTTTTTCTTATATTCTCATTATCTTCATTTTGGTTTGTTTTTCTATATTTTATATTTTGATAAACTAATAAAATATTCAGGAAATAATAGTCAGGAAAAATATTCAGGAAATAGTCAGGAAAAAATGAGTAATTGATTCCCTCTTTTTCTGTACAAAGAAAAAGCTTTACTGAATATGTTATCAAATGATGTTTTGGACAATCTCTTTTGAATAATAGCTTTCTTCTGGTAGATATTATTATGACTTTCTATTTATATTCCGTATATCTAGTTGGACTATCTTATGTCTTATTTGCATCTGCTACATGCTTTAATTACTCAAGATTTGTTTTTGCAGCAAAAGTTCCTAGGCAATACTAAATTCACTGATTACTTTCTTTGGAATCTACACAGGATAATTTTACTTACTTCTTCTTTTACATTTATTTGATTTATTGTTTATTTGTATCTGACCTTTATTATTTTTACAAATAATTCAAGGTAGCAACATATCCAACCCATTTTTCTCCTCCTGTTTTCCCCTCAACAACAATCCTGTGTGAGGTGGATTGGGCTGAAAGAGAGTGACTGGCCCAAAGTCACCTATCTGGCTTTCATGGCTAAAGCAGAACTTGAATTCACGCCCTTCTACTTTCTAGACTGGTCTTTTAAATACTAGACCAAAAGCAAAATGTGCAGGGGAGGAAATTGTTTCATTAGTGGTCTACTTATTTTAAGTAATAATAATCCCATTCTGATCAGTGGTGGTATTCTACCAGTTAGGCCCGGGTCTGCCGAACTGGTAGTGGCAATAAGCAGTGGAGACCGAACTTGTTCTCTCTCTGCCACTCTGCTGTTGAGCCCACCCACCTGCTTGGGCTCCCATACTCACCTTTATTCTTTGCTTTTGAAGCACAGCTGCTTTGTGTGGCACAGAGCAGAGTGCCATGCAGCAGCAGCTGAACCAACCGGGAGAGTGCAGGCTTGCAGGAGGTGAGTTGGAACGTCTCTGTGCCTGTGCAAAGTGTGTGTTTGGTGCGTGCGCACAAACAAAGTGTGTGCATGAACACAAAGCATGCCCACCAAGCCACGCCTACCAAGCCGGTGGTTAAACTTTTTGAATCCCACCACTGATTCTGATGATCTAACTGAACCTAAAATATTTTCCAGATAAGCAAAAACTGAATGATCCTGTAGCCAGGGGTGGGATTCAAATTTTTTAACAACCGGTTCTGTGGGCATGGCTTAGTTGGTGGGTGTGGCTTGGTGGTCATGTGACTGGGTGGATATGGCTTGGTGGTCATGTTATTGGCTGGGCATGGCCAACTCAATATCACTCACATAGAGGCATGCATCTCCTTGCCTATCCTCTCATTACTGTGGGTAAGCTGCAACACTCATAAGTGTGAAAAACGGTCATAAGTCACTTTTTTCAGTGCCATTGTAACTTTGAATGGTCACTCCACACAAGCAAAGTATCAGCAAAGGAGGAAAAACAAACTCCAGAGAAGTTCCTGAGGCAGGAAATCTAGTCTTGCCAAGAATGTCATAAGGGTTAACGGAGAGGCAGTTTCTATAAGCAACACCAGAATGTTTCCTTCCTGCCTTCCTTACAGGATTAGGCCAGTAATTTCTTCTAACAACCAGTTCTCTGAACTGCTTAGAATGTCAACAACCGGTTCTACCAAATAGGTGCGAATTGGTAGAATCCCACCCCTGCCTGTTGCACACTTTCTTTTATTTCCAAAAAAATGAATAGTAGTATTTCATCTAATGTCCTAAGCAAATTTATTAGGAAATAGATTCCATTGAACTCAGAAAAACAAGGTTTTACTGAGTTGAGTATGATTTACTTCCTAATAAATTAGTTTAAAATATGGGTTAGGCCTTAAGAGTTCCTCTGATTTTTAAGCTCATATTGCATTATAGAATTAATATTACTATTATTAAAAGTAATAAAGTTGCCAATAAATATTTTGGTTTGAATTAAACAACAGTTTAAACTTTATTCAGAATATGATTGGATGCTGTAGGAACTAGAAATTTTCTTTAAAAATAACTGCCAAACCATGTATTTTTTATTACATTGCCAAGCAAGCCATAAGCTGACTAAAGCCTGAGGGTATGTGGAACATTAATATTTTGCCAAAATGCCATCAACCTTCTTAAGCCTTCAAGTTCTTAACAAAATGAAATTTCACCACCAGATAAGAAAATTTGGATTGGCTAACTCAGTTCCCTGGGAGTAGACTAAAAAAAATGAAGCAATCAGATGCTTCTGAAATCCAACAGAGCCAAAATAGATGTCCAAATAGCACAGTCAAGTTAAGGAACCAAAGCAGATGTCCCAAATCAACAGGACATGATTTTAGATAGCCAAAGGACAGTGAATCCCAACTAGGCAATGAACATGTAGCAAAGATTGGGAAACTTGCATTTTTACATGACCTAGATGTATACGTAAAGAGAAATGCCACACTTGCTTCTGAATCCCATTTGTGGATAGAGTACAATAAAATCAGTTCAATTTTCCCCCATTCTCCACCTCCCCCCAAAAAAAACTTGAATGCAAAAGAAATGTTTAGCCTTTCTGTAAGCTTTGATTTCAATTTAACTAATGTAATGAAAAAGGAAGATTTTTAAAATAGGAAAAAGAACAACTATTGCACAACACATTTTGTACTGGGCCTGATGAGAAGTAGCATTAAATTGTTAAAAGAATAAAATAAAATAAAATAATTGCTGAGTAAAGACAAAATATCTAAAACAGGGGTATCCAACCTTGGCAACTTTAAGAGTTGTGGATTCCCAGAATTCCCCAGCCAGCAGCATGTTGAAGTCCACAAAGTCTTAAATTTGCCAAGATTGGACACCCCTGATCTAAATGATGCTATCATACCTGAAGTTTTTAATTTTCTTTTGATTTATGTATATTGTGTGCGAAGTCCCCCACCCAGAAGAATGAAATATTTAAAAAAGCAGAATATTATATTTCCCTAATGGAGAAATGGAGAAAATGTTTTTAGAAGCAAGAAGCAGCTCCCAAGTCTTTCTTAATAGCCCACAGCAGATGCCAAAACTTAAGAGATAAAGAGCTTATTGAAAGAGGAAGACAAATATCTAGATATCTAGCTCTATTCATAAGCAAAGCAAATACTGCAGGCAGAAATCCATTCAAGACAGGATATTTTGAAACTCCCTGCAGCAAAGTCTGAACAAAGGCAGAATGGCAGGATTAGAAGCAGCCTCTCACCCAAGTTCCAATATAGGACAAAAATCATTAAACCACAATAGGAATTGCCCAACACCCTTTCAGAACACAAGCCTCTTCATTGCACCACCCCCAGACCAGTCCAAACTTCAACCAAATTAGCTCAAACACCTAGGATTTGCATTTCCCCTTTTGCCTATAGAGCCAGCTATGACCCCTATATAACCTCTACATGGACCCATAGGAATCTGAAAACAACCAATAGAATATTAAAGGACATGTTCTTGCTCAGGAACAGGAAGCTCAAATACAAAGCCCAAGAAGGTATAAAAACCTCCCTCTGTCAACTCCATTTGATCAACTGCACCAGAATCATGTGCTTGGTGGTTCTGTTCATCATTAAACTATCTTTCCAAGCAGCCACCATGTTTCCAACATCTTTCTCCCAGCTTGGAACTAAACCAGATGGATTATTTCTTCCAACAATTGCATGTAGATAAACCGTAGGCTATTCTGAATGTATGAAATACCTGTATGTGGATCATTCAGTATATGAATGGATTTGTACCCTATTTTGAAAGTTAAAGAAGTGATGGGTATCCATATATGTAGCATAGATTTGTGATAGTCATTCTCTCCCAAGTAGCAGATGGAAATATGCACTATCAATTATAGTTATTGTTACATCCTGGATCTCTTACCATCTTCTGATTGGAGTATGTACACATGGTAGTTCTCATTTCACAAGCTGAAATCTAGACTGCAGATTATACGAACATGTGAGTTAAGTGCAAATGTTTTACAGATTTAAAATTCCTTAGTGATGTTATTTTTTTGCTTCTGAAATCTGATTGATTTTTCCCCCCTTAGCCACTGCTGTGTGTTTCCATATCTGCTTACAAGTTACAAGTATCACTTTAAGTACATCATCTTGTAAACTTTTAAACAGTTTGGCTGGTATTTCATTTACTACTTAGTTTTGTTATTAGTAGTATCTAGGGATCATCTAAACTTACCCTTTTGAATGTCTGGTTCTGGTTCAGTGAAAAAAAGTTTTGTACATAACTACCTATTTTGAGATTTATTTATCTGCATAAAATTCTTCCATATATTTGTCCTACTTTTTTGTATCTTTTTCACCAGTAAATCTTCTCCTTCTTTGTATCTTGGCCTGCCTTTCTTTGGGTAAAGGGTTTCCTTGATTTATGTAATTTTAAATAATTCTCTTGGCGCTTAGATTTATTGAAAATTTTAGTATTTGATTAAGATATTAGTATAGTCACCTTCTCCTAATTTCTTCTTATAAACTCATCATTTAGTTGGACAGATTTTCCCCTATCTCTGTTGGCATTAGATTTGTCACATTGTTTCAACTGTTTTCCACAATCAGCCAAAAGTCAATTTTCCTTTTTTTTTTTTTTTTTTGCATTTTGAGCAATTTTGTTTGCTTCATCTTTATTGAGGTTGCATGTGTTTAGTAGCACACTGAACCACAAAGATCTGAAGTACCTGATTTTCTACTGTTTCTAAACTTGATTTAATATTCAAACAAAGAAACAAAGGACTGGCTGAATGAGTGAATCTATTCAAATATTATACAGATATTATACAGATATAAATCAGAGCAAGTATAATACTTTTCAGTGAGTCACATCTTTTATTTAGCTGACTTTCTTTTTGGACAGAAACCACGTGAACCATAATAGTTAGCAGACCAAATCCTTGTCATTTAACAATAAGCCAAATTTCAGCAATTGGACTAGTGCAGAAAATTTTGGATTTAGTCCTGAGATCTCCAAAACAATTGTCATAAATAATGGATGTAAAAGATTAAATCTGAGATGACTGCTGACCATTTGGGTGTACACTGTGGGTTTTGTCGGTGGTCTAAAGTAATCAAATAAATAGTAATACCGTATTTGCCGGCGTATAAGACGACTGGGCGTATAAGACGACCCCCCAACATTTCCACTCAAAATATAGAGTTTGTTATATACTTGCCGTATAAGACTACCCCCTCTTCCACACACCTTCCACTTTTGCACTTTTTTTTTTTTTTTTGACGCACTTTTCTGCTTTGGACAATTTTGAAATGAGCTAATCCAATTTTGAACCAAGAATATGCAAATAGCTATGGAGTTTAGAAATGAGTTTTAAAAATATTTTTCATTGCTTACCATTAAGCGTAAAATATATTGTAAATAAAATGAGAACACAGGAAACGTTCTCTTCTCAATACAGCTGATCTCTCTCTCTCTCTCTCTCTCTCTCTCTCTCTCACACACACACACACACCAAAAACCCGGACACTGAAAAGGCTGCCAAGGAACAGTATATTCAATGCCTTCTCTTTAATCAAGAAACAAGGAATTCCTTAGAATCTTTTTTTTCCCCAAGTGGCCCTCTTTAAAAAAAAAAATGGAGGTAACACTTTCATTCAAAAAGTCTTCCAGTATCTGGAGTCGCTCAGACATATTGAAGTGAGGCAGGAGAGTAAGTGAAATTTGAAATGATCCAGCTACCGTTTTCTTCCCCTCCCGCCCGAAAGCCATTATCTCCACGTCAAAACGAACGAGGGGAGGCAAAGAAGCCAAACACGCTAAAAGGATCTCTTTATTTTCCTACACAAGGTCACACCTACTTTTCCGCATTCAAAGGACAACCTCTCCTCACCACCACCACACACACACACACACCCCAATACCCGCAATGTTCTGGGCATTAATCACCATTGCTACATTAACCTGGTAAATTTATACCCTGCCTCCCCAGTGTTGCTTTGACGGCAGGATTTCACACAGCGGGGTGCTCGCCGCTCTCTTCTCCGCTCTCCCACCGTTCGCACATGTTGGAAGCACCGTAAAACCTGATAACCCACCCGGGGCTCCCCATCCTTAACCTACAGCCGCCCGCATGCAAAACCTGCGTGCAAAAAGAAAAAAAAAAAGAAAAGTACGCCGCACGTGAGGATCTTCGAATCCTCTCCTCCCCACACCGCTAAGGAAGGAAGAGGGGGAAAGGTTGCGCAGCACGTGGCGAGTGACACCCGCCACACACACACACACACACACACACACACACCGCTCCCCCCAGCCTCCCTCCCGGCTGCAACTCAAGCTCGAAGTGGGAGTCGGAGTCCTCCTGGCGTATAAGACGACCCCCCACTTGGGCATGTTTTTCAGGGCAAAAAAGTCATCTTATACGCCGGCAAATACGGTAGTTGTCCCTTTAGATAGAAAGCAATTAGAATCAAGTCACGGAGATTGTGGGACTTCCCAATGTTTTTTGTTCTATGTTCCATAGGTTAATGAGCAAAACTTCATACCTGAGGATATAGCATTTGGATCTAAGACAGTATTTTTCAAAATGATAGGATCTAATTACATAATTTTTGTACAATAATTTACTACCAAGTGTCCATGAACAGGAGAAATACAATCCTTCTCATTTTTTCCACTACCTTATTTTACTGGTTTTATTCTTATGATTATTATTACTTTTATATATGATTGTTTTGTTGTTTTGCATGTACACTGAGATCTTATGCACCTTGTGTGCCTAATCACACTTGGCCAATAAAGTATTCTCTTCTTTTCTCTTCTACACTACTCTGCTACTATGCTACTCTACTCTGGGGGCAATCTGATCATGTATTGTATTTATTCATTATTTATATCATTTGCCTTCAGCTCAAGATGGCATACATAGCATTCTATCGTCCAGTTTTTCTTCACAACATTCATATAAAGTTGGACTAGCTTAAAGCTACTGAACTGAGCTTCCATGGCTAACACTACATTAGAACTTGGATCTCCATAGTATAGCTACTACACTATATTGAGCTGCGGTGACGCATTGGTTAGAATGCAGTACTGCAGACTACTTCTGCTGACTGCTAGCTGCCTGCAGTTTGGCAGTTCAAATCTCACCAGGCTCAAGTCTTTCATCCTTCTGAAGTTGGTAAAATGAGGACCCAGATTGTTAGGGGCAATATGCTGAGTGTAAACAGGGCAGTAAGCACTGTGAGGTGTTATATAAGTCTAAGTGCTAGTGCTAATGCTATATTACACTGGCTGTCATTTAGAAAGAGCAGTGAGCTCTAGAGACATAGTGCCAGATTTTACTATTAAAAATAGGAAAGGGAAATCTAATTAGAAAAATAAATAAATATGCAGATAGAGGAAAACATATTCTAAGCAAGAAAAATAATTGAGAAAATGTAAAGGAACAAACTCAAGAATGAGCCAACAGGAAAATCCAGTGTCCCCAGTGGTAAACTATATATGCATATCATTATGAAAGCTATTCATGTGGAAAAGTGAATGTTTTAAAAAGCCAAGCATGCTTTGAGTATTGGTTTTTTATAAAAATGATAAATTGGGGCAACTCTTTAAAATGTCATTACAAAAATATGCAAAGATATGAAATGAGATACATATAGTTAATAAACTTAAAATAGATACAACAAACATAAGGAAGGAAGAAAAGATTAAGAAACACCAGCATTGAATATTAAAAGAGACTTCAGTTCCTTATAAAAGTATTTTGAATCTTCTTTTTCTAAGCTCTAATTGCATTAATTCAATTTTCTAGAATGCCAGTAATGGATATTGCTGAGCTGTTACTGTACCCTTTTGTAGTCCAGATTGTGAGCTATCTTTAAGTCACTTGTTCCACATTAGTTCTGTTGAAGTAATTTCAATTTCTCTAGGCTTTGTTGGATTCTATTCTCAGTGATGGACAAAATAATCCATGTAGGTTGGCACATTGGATTATGCCGTTTACTACAATAGATTACATACCAAGTACATAATAACCTAAAGAAGTGTAGGAAAAATTAAATTGTAATAAAATTCATGTGTGTGTGTGTGTATCTATTTAGCTATCTCTATCTCTATTTCTATTTATCATCTATCTTCATCCACCCATCTCTATTTCTATCTACCTATGTTAGCTATCTCTATCTCTATTTCTATTTATCATCTATCTTCATCCACCCATCTCTATTTCTATCTATCTATCTATGTCTGTCTATCTGTCTGTCTGTCTGTCTGTCTGTCTGTCTGTCTGTCTGTCTGTCTGTCTGTCTGTCTGTCTTCTGTCTTTCTGACCTACTGGGGAGAAAAATTCATGAAACCCCTTATTTATAGAAACATAACCCTTATTTAAAAAATGCTTTGTTGAATATTCTGCCTTTTTGCAGTTTGGGACAATTATAATTACTCTAATTAAAATGGTTTGAATAAGTTTATTATTAATCAGGTTTTTAATACCCTTACATACCTATGACACAAACAAAAGATAGCAAAATATTGTCATTTTGAATAGGGGTCAAAATGATATTTTTCTTTAAAAATCTTTAAAATTTTGAGAGCCTTAACACAGGAAATACAATGAAATTATTGCTAAAATAAAACTAAGTCCTATTATATCTTTTTAATAATAGTAAATAAAAAAGGCATTGATCTGTGCACCCTTTTACTGTCAGCTCTTCCCTTGATTTTATTTTACATTTTCTGTGACATTTTGATGTATATCATAATAATTTGCCCATTTGGGATTGCTTATCATTTCTCTTCTATGAAATGCTTCTTGTGCTTAGATCCACAAAGGTATATTGGGGCTCAACCTAGGTTAATATCAGTATGGCATATCTAACAAAGTGTTTTTAAAAATCTATATTAACTTTGGCATTGCTGTATATGCTGCTACATTTTTCTGAGTTGGCCATCTGAGTATGGGAAACCAACTATCTGCTTAAGTGATCATTTAACCTCAAAAATTGTACAAATCTGAGACATCTGTATGTGTAGCAAGTCTAAGTTTCATTTCCACATATGTAACACATTGGCTTCGAATGGTTGCAGAAGAATAGATTGGAGGAATATATTCGCATTTAAAACAAAAAAAAAAAACTAGCCCTATTTCTGGCCAAATAGTTTGTATCCAATATTAAAAGGCTTATTTTTCCTCTAAATTACTTTCATACTGCAGTACAAACAGCGTGGAGTTTGTTATATATTTATTTATTTTATTCAAAATGAAATCATTATTTCTTTATTTTATACTATTCGTTCGTTCATTCATTCATTCATTCATTCTATACCATTCATACATTTATACTTGAAATTCCTATATGAAGATAAAAAACAGAGATTCTGAAATCCAGTAGCACTCTTCCAAATGTCTTTTGCATACTAGCCATCTTATAATAAATCCCCATAAAGTACTATAGAGTTGGCAAAAAAAACCACTTATCTCTTTCCAAATATTTCTCATCCAGAGTCAAGGACCTGGATGGGCATTAAAGGCAACAGCAGGCTTGAGAAATTGTACAAAAGGAAATACCAATGAGACCAAAAGGTGTTTGCTGTGTCCTCTTTCATATGTTTGTTCCACTTACCAAGGTTGGTGTGGCTGGATGAAGACATATGGTTCAGATGTGACAAACAGCTGACATGAAGAAAGGCAGGGCATCCAGCCAGGAGAAGGCAAATGGTGCACCATCCATCTCTACTTAGAAGTGATATTCTCTAACTTCTCTCCAGGGCAGCCATACCTCTTAGCTTGACACATACAAAGAAAACTCGATGCTGACATTTTAATGGACTTTTTAAAAAATAACAAATTGGAGCTAGAAAAGAGAGGTGATTTGCACAGAAAAAAGGTATGTGAACGTTTTGCTTTGCCAGTAATTAGATTTCTGATCAGTCTTTGTTGAGAAGGAATCCTTAAATGAATGGGTGTGGGTGGGGAATAGACGACAATTTATTTTCATAAAGGAAAGTACTGAACACCTAGACAGATAGATAATAGATTATAGATAGGATGATAGATGGAAGATAGATAGATAGATAGATAGATAGATAGATAGATAGATAGATAGATAGATAGATAGATAGATAGATAGATAGATAGATAGATAGATAGATAGATAGATAGATAGATAGATGTGTGTGTGTGAGAGAGAGAGGGGGGGGAGAGTGAGATGGGTAGTTAGGTATATAGGTACACGGATGGATAAAAGTAGGAAATCTTGTCTCCTACTCCTACACACACATTTTCTTGGCAACTTTATAAGGTAGGGAGTCATTTTCCCATACTCTTGAATGGAATTTGAATTAGGTCTTTTCAATCCTAACCAAACATTGTATAGCATACTAGTGATTTTAGTCAGTCAGGAGTAATATTAGCTTATTTATTTACCATATTTATATATTTTGCACAATTACCTTATACTTAAAGTAATTAATAGAAACTGTGGTGATAATCTAAATTATAGTAGCATAAATATTATGTAGTGTATGTAAAACAGCCGTATTATAACTTATTCTCCCACCACTTCCGCATGAAAAGTTTTGTTGTTACTTCTGTTCCTATCAAGACACTTCTTAAATTATTTGCTTTTTCCTTCTTTCTAGCAATTCAACTCTTCCCCCCCCCCCAAAAAAAATGATGTATTGGGCTACCTCACCCACTGTTTTTTAAGAACACTTCTGCTTTCTTGGATTCTCCTGGAAATTTTAAAAAACCCACAGTGAACCTGGTTCTTTCTTTTATGAATGCCACCTAAAGAAGGTAAGCAGTAGATTCTCTGACATATATCTCCCACTGCATCATTTTGGATGAGAAGTTGCTGCAGTCATTATTTGCCTTTTTAGTGCTGTTTAGTAATATATTCAGTAATCTTAGGAGTTAACAAGGAGACATTCATACATGCACACAGACCATGCAGAAATAGATCTACAGTGTACAATACATCAGCAGAGACAGAGAAATAGGATACATAACAAATGAAATCCAACAAAATGGCACTTGAAATAAAGCAATGATTATATTGTAGAGATAAATAAAGAAATTGTCACAGGCAAATTTTCACATTTGTTTTACTGTGGTAGAAGGTATATAGTTCTAAATAAAAATTGCAGTAAAATTACAATGTTATATTAATGAATGCTGGAAAAAAAAGTTGAAGTGCTAAAAATCCTTGCCATCGAGAAACAAGACATTGTCAGAAAATGTTAAGTATTATTTTTATATGAAGAATTGTGCATTAATAGAAAAAGGGAAGACTTATGGGGCCATTTGTGTATTTTTCCCCTTTCAAAGTAGTACAATGGGGGTAGAAAAGGGCAGAGTGAAAAGATTCAGGAAAAGATCAATGCAGGACAGAGTATTTTATTAAATTCCCAAATGATATGGTCTTACACTGAAGGCATGGTGTGATCAGAACAGATTGCCTTGGGTTATTTGACTCTGAAGTTGTCCAAATATCTGACATTGGTCATGACATATTTAATCTGAAGTGGAAGTTCACATTTAGTGGTGGAACTGATGTGGAACGGGAAGCACATGAGTGGTTGCTGCAGAAATATACAATTCTAGTGTTTCTAGAACCTCAAGAGGATCTTCACATAATAAAACAGTCACTTTGAGAGGCTGCTGAAATGAATGTCAGACCGATTCTGTATAATTCACTCTTAGTACATATAAGTGAAATACCTACATTGTTTGTGTGTTACGAATGTTTTCCCACACAAATGATCTGAGATTACTGTACAAAGTGTTAATTATGTGAGACACATAATGGGAAATCAATGGAGCCCATTCATTTTCAGTATCAGAATTTCAATATTCATTAAGCATCTTCAAAGTAGTGTCATTGGTCCTGCGTTGAACTTAGAGGCAAATAAACATGAATAAATTCCCTACAGAGCATGGTTGTTTCATTGAGGTTTACTACTTTCTGATTTTCAACCAGACACTACTGTTATGAGCTTCTGTCTTCTGAACCTGAAGGGCAACATGTTTTAAGCCAATTATGAAATCTGACCCATCTCTCATGGAAAAATCAGGCACAAAATAAAACTTCCAAAATGCTTACACTGACAGCCCCTGATCCATACACTTCTGAAGGTGTGGTACAGGAACTGAGATGGAAAGGTTCCTACCAGCCTTTGTTCCAACTTATTGCATAAATGGATATTTCCACAATGCTAGAATCAATAACCGCCTTTGTTGCTTAGCCATGTTTTAAGGAAACAAAATAAATTCAATAGCAACTGGTAAACAAAATCCAGCTCCCCAATCCCATCCTGCAAAACAAGTTCTCAAAATATGATTGCAGTCATATGTGCATCGAAAGGAAATAAATCATTCATCTTAGGGAGGATAATTCTGCTAAAGTATAGCTTGCAAATAAATCAGGCATGGAAAACTTTCGTAATTTCTAAAATTCTTTCTTTTAACATAGTTTAGAGAAGGGTTTCTCAACCTCTGCAATTTTAAGATATATGGAATTCTCCAGAATTCTCCAGCCAACATCTAGTCCCCATATCTTAAATTTACAGAGATTGAGAAATATTGGCTTAGAGTAGTTTCCAAGTTGTAAGTACTGGATCCCCATTCCAAATGAAGGCAATCCTTCATTTTGCTGACTTGAGCAAAAGGATGCTTTGACTAGCTGGCCATGAAATGAGGAGCATTTTTCTGCCTCTGCTTAATTGCCAGAGGGCAGAATTGGGAAGGATGAGAGCATTGCTGCTGCACGAAGGATCTATCACTTATGTTTGTATGCATAGCATTACCTTGCTAGGGTGAACTGAGAACTGCACTGGCCTTGGGATAACAGACTGGACCAGGATCAAAATTTGATATAATTCACATTTAAATTGAATAACAAGTCAACATAACCCTGGGCAATGCACCAAACTCATAGGAGAGCTGCAGGATATTTTATTACCTAATAAACAGAACTATACATGGCACACAGCTTGGGAACACGAGAAACACTGTGAACTGAGAAAATTTGGAAAGCTCTGCCTTAACTCATTCTCTAACTTAGGGACAACTTTAATACAGCCATTTTAAACATTATTGTTAAATCCTTCACCTCCCCATTTTTCAAGATTTCCTTTGTTATCAAAGGGAAATGCATATTTGGCTTGTGAACATCAGATCAATGTCATCTATAAAGATCCCTACAGGAGTTTGCCCATGTTGAATTACTCAGTAATTTCATCAAAAAGGACCCCTGTCCGCAACTGGAGACTCCTTGCCAATCAGATTTGACAAAATTGGTTAGTTTGAGGCCGGCGGTAAGACTTTTGCATGAGGCACATCAATTAATTCTACAGTTTAAAGATAACGCATGATCATATCATGCTTCATTGCAATAGGAGTTCCACCACAGACTTCAATTATGAAGTTGCCTGTTTTCACAGCAGCTTTGCATGGATTTTCCAATTTATGCAAACAGAGCAGTGCAGAGAAGCAGAAAGAGAGACCACATAGCAATTCCAAACAGGGAAATCATATATGATGGCTTTCTTGGATAGCCAGGTTGATCAAATTAATAGGCTATTGTACTCGCAAAGCTAATTTCCCCTGAAAATCATGGCACCCTTCTTTCAACTCTGTCTGGGTTTTAGCATTTATTTCAAGAACATTACTTCCAGAAATATACTCTTAAAATTGTATAATATTAAATGAGAATCAGCAAGGGTTCTGAAAGTAGTAGATGTTAGTTTGTATGAATAAACAGAGAAACCTGGAAGCTTTTAATCAGAATAATCAAAGAATCCTAGTCCTTTCTTGACTGTTCCATGTGTTGGAATGTCAGAAGGTTAATCCATCAGTGCCTCATAATCTTTTAAGAAAATATCAGGATCTGTGCCATTTGCCCCACAGTTCTTGTATACATAGTTGTGGTTTTGGAAATAATGGTTTACACTGAGTTGTTGAACTACTGCAGAAATTATAACTGCTGTGCAAATATGGAATTCACAAAATTATTGCAATCTTTGAATGCAGAATGGAAGAAATAATGTGATATTTTTTTTAAAAAAAAATTGCTTGTTCAAGCTATTATTTCCAAGTCGTGAAAAACGTCAGAATGACTTTTCACTTACTAGACTTCATTGTGTTGCACACTCACAAATAAGGGGTGATATAAGGATGGCAACTTAATCATTTATCAGGGGTGTCCAACCTTGGCAAGTTTAAGACTTGTGGACTTCAACTCCCAGAGTTCCTCAGCCAGCAAAGCTGGCTGAGGAACTCTGGGAGTTGAAGTCCACAAGTCTTAAACTTGCCAAGGTTGGACACCCCTGATTTAGATCATGCATATCTTCTCCATTAGGATTCCTTGAGATGGGATTACAATTTACAGCCTGAAAAAGGATGTTGATGCAATGCTTTGTTTTCCCCAGAAACCATATTAATTATTTTCAGTTTGAACGTTCTGTTTAAAGTTGTTTTCCCTCTAATTTAAAAAAATTTTTTTTAAAAAAAAGAAACAATAGGAGAGCATCCTTTAAAAAGAAAACTGTCAAAGTGCAAGGGAAAAAATCCTTTTTCTCCAGTAAGTTGTTTTGACTTCAGAAATGTAAGGTATATGGGGAAGCAACAGGTTCTTGCCTTCGTAGGCAGTGTTCTTACATCCCTCACACCCCCTATAGGCTTTGAAATCAGTGTTCAAAGTGGACTTTCTGAATTTATGAAAACCCACAGGTCTGAGATACATCCCTAACATGACACCCTAGAGATAAAACACGGTGGCCTTACCCTCTGTTCACAGTAGGTGCCTGTGTATAATAAATATTTTATTTTACCACAAAAACAAATAACTAAACATACCCCTGTATTTCTTCTGAACTCCACAGTAGCTTTTGTGAGTCTGCAATATTTCAAAGCTGAGAGAGGAAACCACAAATTCTCATCAGTTACCTTGCATGCTTGTACTATAAAGAAGCAAAGCTACTTTTACTCTATATAATTTATACCAGCATTGGAAAAAAAGGCAGTCCATCATATTCCTAGATAGCGCTTATGGTTTTTTTTGAAAATGTGATAGATGGCATTGTATTTCCCAGAATGTTTCATCCCAGGATTAGAATACATTTTGAAATATTCAGAAAAACACAATAAGCCTATCGTATGTAAACTCTCCAAATCATTGGCTCTTTTTGAATCATGCCAGTTGATTTAAGCCATCATTTGATTCTAAACCCTGGACTTTAAAGCTATCCGATGTGGAAAAAAATAATGATGGTAAATTTATACAGTATCTATAAAAGTTTATTGTAATACTTATTTCAGAAAAATTATATAGTCACCCATTTTAAATACACAACTCTGGGAGGTGAACAGGACTGTACATACAAAACTAATATAAAAACCCAAAATAATACAGTACTGAAAGAAAAAGAAATCTGAGTTATTTTATAATAATTCCATAAAAACACATGTACATTGGGCTCATGTATAATATTGACCCTAATGCTTGGAGATTTATTAACCGCCTTCCAGAAGACAATGTAAGTTGAAGGCTGGTCCATGCTGAGGCTGTGATGTAAAACTTGATTCTGAAAGGAAGTTTTTGTGAATTTTTTTTTTCAGCACAGAAGACAGAATGAATGGATAGATGGATGGATGGATGGATGGATGGATGGATGGATGGATGGATGGATGGATGGACAATATGTTGTGAGTTTATAGACTTTCTGTGGTAAATTTCTACACTGGATTGACTATTGTTTTCTGTATCTGTACTAGAAATTATAATGAAGGAAGTTGTAATCCAACATATCTGAAGCCATCTATTTGGAAGAGGCTATTCGATGACTTGGATGTTTGCTATTGCTGTGTTTGTCCATGTTGTTTGAAGTCTGAAGATTGAACACTGATTTCAGTTGTGCAAAGAGAGCTAGTATGTATACTCATTTCCGATATGTAATGTCCGCTCCCCTCAGAGCTGCTTTTGCACATTAATTCAGATAATTTCCCTTTGTTTCTAAAAGTAAAATGGGTGCCTTATGCCATGTTATTCTAAGTTCTTCACTGCAGATAGAAGATGTTCCTGAGCATGCACTACACATAGCCATAGCATTGAATTCTCTAAAACATTCTCTAAATTCTCTAAAAAAGGAATGACAGTATTATGACAAGTTTTTATTTGATGTTTGATAAACACACAAATCTTCATCAATTATTTGGATGAGGGGATAGATGGGGAACTCATCAAATTTGCAGATGTCACAAAGCTAGCAGGAATAGCCAACACTCCAGAAGATAGGCTTAAGATATAGAAGGATCCTGACAGATTGAACATTGGCGCTATCTAACAAAATGAAATTCAGTGGTGAAAAAAGTAAGGTTCTACATTTAGGCAAAAAAACAAAACTCACAGGTACAGTATATGTGATACCTTGCTCAATAGTAGTAACTGTGAGAGGGATCATGGAGTCCTAGTGGACAATCACTTAAATATGAGCCAGCAGTATGCTGCAGCTGCCAAAAAAGCCAACACAGTTCTATGATGAATAAACAGATAAATAGAATCAAGGTCACATGAAATGTTAATGTCACTTAATACAACTGATAAGGTCACACTCGGAATACTGCATTCAATTTTGGTCACCACAATGTAAAAACATATTGAGACTCATTGAGTGCAGAGAAGAGC
Organism: Notechis scutatus; assembly: GCF_049901735.1. NCBI lineage: Eukaryota > Metazoa > Chordata > Lepidosauria > Squamata > Elapidae > Notechis > Notechis scutatus. The sequence goes on from NC_142012.1 coordinate 105,956,535, forward strand.
AACAAAGATGATTAGGGGAGTGGAGGCTAAAAAATATAAGGAACGGTTGCTGGACCTGGGTATTTCTAGTTTGATGAAAAGAAGGACTAGAGGTGATTATCTATCTATTTATCTATCTATCTATCTATCTATCTATCTATTTCACACACACACACACACACACACATATATAATTTCACACACACACACACACACACGTGTGTGTGTGTGTGTGTATGTGAAACAAATCTGAAGTTTAATCAGTTTTTGTTAAATACACAAGAAAGTAGAGCATTCAAAAGCAGAGACGTCAATCAGTCTGAATTTGTGAATTTGAATTTGTGAATCTGCATTTCTTTATACATAGATGCCGTTTTGATTTTTAATAGGTTGCTATCATAGCAGCCTTCATATGAAAACTTTCGATTGTATATCTGGATGGGGAATTTCTAAACCCTGTTGCTAAGGAATCTTTCCTTCAGCTTAACTCTCAAAAGTAAACTAACAAACAAATGAAGGTATACTGGAGATTTATTTAGCCCAAAGAAATCCCATGTTTTAAAGATTCAGAGGAAAGAGTTTAACAACTATGGAGACTCAGACGAAGGAACAATTTTAGTTCATATATTCCCTGTTTGAACCAACATAGCCAAATACTGAATTGAAAAATAAGCTTTTGCTAGAATGAGGCAGGAAGGCAGGAAGAAAACCAATTGCACACAGGGAAAAAAAAGTCAAATAAAAATAACTCTAGCTTAGCAGAGTTCAACAGAGCCTGAGTTTCAGAACTTATGCAGATGTTCTAAGAGAAACAAGCAGCTAAGAGATGAAAGCATTTCAGTTGCTATGGGAGTTTACAATTAGCAAAAAAAAAAAAAAAAAAGTGCCAAACTACTTAATAGAATAATTACAGCTTTTTTTAGTAAGATTTATTATAGTATCAAAAACAATAAAAGTAAAGATTAAAATGTGCCAAGGGAAAAGGCATGATGGATAAATTAAAAAAAAGGGGGAGGTGGGTGGGCATGAATGACTTCTGACTTTTTCCAGTACAGTGATATACCATTTTTATTTACAACTTCAACTTTTTGTATTATAATTAGTTATTACAAGCCATTTCTGGAACAATTATTCAATATTCAACTAAAGTCTACATTTCTTTTTTTTTCTACTTCGAGTATATAAACCAGAAACAATTCCCCCATTGAAGCAGAAATAAGCAAACTCTTCTCTTTGTCTAAAACAGTTTACAGTGTCATCTCAACCAGATCCATTTTTAAAGCTCATAATTTCTTATGCAAAAGTATAATATGCAGTATTTATATATTTATTCATTTATATATTTATTCATTCATTTCTTTAAATAATAAATAGTCCTCTTTGTGTAGGGGGACTATAGTGGAAGAATGAACGTAAAACTACAGGGAGATTAGTTTGCTAAACTTGTTGATAAGTGGTTTATATAAAATGTGAGAAGACAATCTACAAATTTTTGAAACTGTAACATTATTTTATGCCAGATTAGTGATTTACAACCAGCAAAGTAAAGATTTGATTGAGAAATGAACAAAAGTAGATTTATTGAGCTTACATCAAATAACTGACATATTTTTTTATTTCTGTTGGGAAAATATGAACCCCAATATAGAACAACAATAACCATCATATGCACTGTGACCTCAAAACTCTATTGTAAATTCAAATTTTTGCTTATTTAATCAGAATAATCTAATAATCCAAGAATTTTGCTGATAAGAAACTTTGCGTTTGATTCTTCCAAATACAATCTCCTGAAAGAAATTGGAGAAAGAAATAAAAATGGACAGCTGCAAATTTTGAAGAGATCAAATATTCACAATTCACTCATTGAAGACAATTATATCTCTGTCCCAATAAAATCTGAGTACATGTAACACAGTATAGCTTGAAGTGAAAAGTCTTTAACTGAGTTTTCCTGCACTTTTGCCATGGACAAAGTTTAGATGACCTGTGTATGTGGTTCCTAGTTATGACACATATTGTATTCTATTGGATGAACACTTTCCTGTGAATGGCTCTTATTCAGGCTGGTCATAATTGAAATGTGATCTGTTTCATTGTCAAGATCTTTCTTTTCTGAGAACAACCAGTGATTCACTATCATTTAATTCCTTCCAGATCTGACTTTTCAACCTTACCCCATCCAAAGGAATTTGGAGTGTGCTCCATTTTAGAAAATATGCACTGATATTTCTTTTTCTTAGCCAGAACTGTACCTACTTCACATTTAGAAGGATGTTAAAAATCTTTTAATCATGCTATGGGACTGTGTTATTCACAACAGCTTAAATTTATTTATCCTATTTAAAATATAAGAGCTCAAATCCTGACTTCCTTTAAATATTTTAACGACATGCTCTAGCAGCATTTTTTTTTTACTTAAGTAAACAGATTCTAATATATGAATAGGGTAAGGAACTTATCACAGCATATTAAAGAATTCCTTTTGGCTCCAGTTTTCTTACCCATTAGCTACATTTGCTCTTCTACAGATCTCATGCCTACTGCCACATTAAAAGCCAATGAACTGCACCCAATTAATTTTTTATATTTAATAAGTATTTTTATTAATCTACTATTTTATTAAAAGAATTTCTAAATATTTAATGCCATTTTATACATAATACTCCGTCTTATTAATCTAGTAAATTTTAATATTAGAATTCTTTTAACTTTTTCTTTACTACTGCAACAGATTAATAGTTTGATTTAAAAATATTATATGTGCCAGATTAAAAGCGCAACCGCACCTTCTTCTTAACAGCAGCATCCAAGTCTCTGTATTTCTGACTTAGGTATTTGTGAGAGAAAATAGATTCCAAGTCTCATAGATCACCTTTGTCTTCACATTTTAATTCATAATCTAGACATGCTTGATAGTAGTTTCTTCAGTACTTTTGCCTGGCAGAGAATTGGCCTCTGTGCCAGGCAAAAGTTCTCCAGATACACACACTTTGCAGGCTTTATGGGAAGCTGGTCCGTGCACTTTTTCTTCCTTCCAAATTAGTAGCACAGTCACACAGCCAATTGAAATATGCATGTAGTTTCTGCACCGATACACCATTGCCTTCTCTTCTTGTTGACAGTTTTGATGTTGCTTCCTTTCATCACCATCGCCATCATGATCCTACAACAAGACTTAACATCTAAGGCCTTATTCTGGGCATAATTGGAAACTGCATGCCCAAGCTTTAAAGCTGGGCTTATATATACCATATTTTTGCACTATAAGGTGCTCCGGACCATAAGACACACCTAGCTTTTGGGGAGGAAAACAAGAAAAAAAAAAATCTGCCTCTGTCTCCCAGCAATTTGCCTCCTTGCAGCAAACAACCTGGTCAGCTTCAGCATAGCCTGATTTAGCATGAGCAGTTGATTGGCAGTTAGATTGGCCATCCAGAATAGTGTCAATCAGCTGTTTCAGGCTGGGGGATTGTTGCTGCCCATCACTGCCGTCACTGCCGATTGCCGCTGCTGCATATCACCACCTCCTGTGCCCCATTTTCAGCCTCTGTACATCCTGTTTTCGGTTTCTGCATGCCCCATTTTTGGTTTCAGTGTGTCCCATTTTCAGCCCATTCCAGGCAACAGCGATCCCCGCTGCCTGGTATAGACCAGGAGTGGGATTCAAATTTCTTGACAACCAGTTCTGTGGGCACGGCCTAAATTGTGGGTGTGGCTTGGTGGTCATGTGACTGGGTAGGTGTGGCTTGTTAACTGGGGGTGGCTTGGTGGTCATGTGACTGGGTGGGTGTGGCTTGTATGTAAATATTGTAAATATTTATGTAAATATTGAATTTTTATTTTAAAAAAAGAGCAGCTTTTATCCAAAATCAGGCAAAGCAGATTGAATTGCTTGCAAAATCACAGATTTATTCATAGATCTACTTTTCTCAAATCTGCTGCCTGAGTCTGCACTGAAAAATAGAAGCTTCAGTCCTAAGGAAGGTTCAGCTCTGCTCTCAGGCCACTTCTCCCCCAACCCCCTAAATAACCCCCCCCCCGACTGGGTCTCAGGAAAGCCTTCTGGGTGAAGGCAAAGCAGCACAGCAACAATTTAGATTAGCTAGAAAGCAAGAAATCTTACAGGAGGGGAGGGGAGAGGCCAGCCAGTGGCATGATTTGCCAGTTCTCTGAACTGCACAGAATCATAACAACCAGTTCTATAGAACTGGTCCAAACTGGTAGAATCCCACTCCTGGTATAGACCAAAAATGGGATGCTTGGAGGCCAAAAATGGGGCATGCAGAGGCCCAAAATGGAATGCACAGAGGCTGAAAACAGGGCATGTGGCGGTGGCGATTGGCAGTGCCAATTGGCAGTGATGGCAGCAATAGGCAGTAGCTATCACTACAGCCTGGAACAGCTGATCTGGGAAGCTGATCCAGCCATCAATCAGCTGCTCATGCTAAATCAGGCTGTGCTGAAGCTAACCAGGCTGTTTGCTGTTTGCTGCAAGGAGGCAAATTGCTGGGAGGTAGATGCCGAAGAGAGGGGGCTGGTGGGTGAGCAGGACTTTGTCAACATACCCTTTATAAAGTGCGCAAACATTTCCACTCACTTTTTTGGGGAGGGAGTGTCTATTTTACTGCAAAAAATACAGTGTGTGTGTGTGTGTGTGTGAGAGAGAGAGAGAGAGAGAGAGAGAGAGAGAGAGAGAGAGAGAGAGAGATACACTATACAGAAGCCTGATGATGGCAGATGAGATTCTGCCGAAACGTTGCTACCACTTTAAAAGCACAACTACAATGACGTGGGAAAATACCCGAACAAAGCTGAATACTATATATGTATATGTATATGTATATGTATATGTATATGTATATGTATATGTATATCTATACCTATATCTGTATCTATATCTATATCTATATCTATATCTATATCTATATCTATATCTATGTTTTCTTAAGTTTTCGCAGGTACTTACATGTATGGTATTCAGATTTGTTTGGGTATTTTCCCACATCATTATAGTTGTTGCTTTTAAAGTTGTAGCAACGTTTCAGCAGAATCTCATTTGCCATCATCAGGCTTCTGTATTGTGTTCGTCTGTGAGTCAGACTTTTACAGTTGTTTCAGTTTTAAATTTGGGGCTAGCCTACTGCTGTGCCAGAATGGTTTTTTCTTCATCCTGATTGGTTTGGAGTCTTGGTCTGTGTTTATTGGTCTTGGAGTTTGCTGTGTTCTGCTTGATTGGTGTTTCTAATATCTTCTGTCTGTTTTGTGGCTTTTTTTTTTTTGTCTTGATTGGCTGGCAACATTGTGTACCTGTATTGGAGGCTTTTAGTGCAGCTTGGCTCTGAGTAAACGGACGGCTATCATTTGTTAGGAAGCTAGGTTTCATCTGGGTGCCTGGTTGGGGTGTGTTTGAGCTGGAGGTATCAGGGGGGATCTGTTTGTGCCCAGGTGTTTGCCTGGCTTGTGGTGTGGAGATTTTTTTGTTTGTGAGTGCAGGCTTCCAAATAATTGACAGTCTGGTGGAATCATCTCTTCTATTCATGCTTTCAGGTCTTTTTTCAATCTCTAAGGCTTCTCTGATAATTCTGTGGCTGGGGTTTTCTATAATGGCTAGGGTTTTTGTGCCATTGAAGTTGATGCTATGACCTGTGGCTTCCATGTGTTGGACTAGTGAGGAAGTGTGTTCCAGCTTTTTGACTGCATTTTTGTGTTCATCCAGGTGGGTACTTATTCTTCTATTGGTCTGTCCAATGTATGTGGCCGGGCATGATGCACAGGGGACTTCATATATGCCTTGGTTTTCGAGGTCAATTTTATCTTTGGGGTTTCTAAGGATGGCGGCTATTTTTCTGTCTGTTTTGAAGGCAGTCTTGATGTGATGCCTGTGTAGTATCTTACTGATTTTGTCTGTAGTACCTCTTATGTAGGGCAGGACAGCTGTTCCATAGGTCTGTTCATCTTCTAGGTTTCCATTATGTCTCAGTGTGTTTTTGTGGATCAAGCCGGTGATTTTGCTTTTGTGCAAGCCATTGGCTGTCAGTACTTTAGTCAGGGTACATAGTTCAGTCTTTATGTGTGTCTTGTCTGACAGGCGTTTGGTTCTGGTGATTAGTGTTTTGGTCACGGAGTTTATCTGGGTGGTGGTGGGATTGGGCATTGAGGTAGCGGTTGGTGTGTGTTTTCTTCTGGTATATGGTGTTTCCTAGTGTGCCATCTGTTTTTTTGTAGATTAGTACATCTAGGAATGGTAGTTGTTTGTTTGTTTCCGTTTCCATGGTGAACTTGATTTTGGGGTGTGTGCTGTTTAGGTGTGTTAGAAAATTGTTTAGGTTTTCTTTTCCATGGGGCCAAATCACAAATGTGTCATTGAAGTATCTTAACCATAGTTTGGGTTTGTGGGTGGCGTTAGCCAGGGCTCTGGATTCGAATTCTTCCATGAACAGGTTTGCAATGATGGGTGACAGTGGTGATCCCATAGGGGCTCCTTCAATTTGCTTGTATCTTTGTCCTTTGTATATGAAATATGTGTTGGTTAAGCAGTGTTCTGCTAGTTCCATGAGGTGTTTAGCTGATTGGTATTTCTTTTTGATGATTTCTCTTATTTCTATTGTTTCTCTTATTTTCTCTTATTCTTATTCATTCTCTTATATGATTTCTATTGTTTCTCTTATTCTTCTTTTATTTTTCTTATATGTACCCATTTCATGTATTCACAACTATGTATACACTTATACTTATTATCTTGTAAACAATTGGCAAATCAAATAAATAAATAAATAAAAATAAATAAATTTCAAGAGTTTCTTTTATTGGGACTTGAGTGAATAGTGAAACCACGTCAAAACTTACAAACAGATCTTCTTGTTCCACGTGTAGATTTTTGATCATTTCCAAGAAGTGGTATGAGTTTTGTACATGTGAAGCTGCTGTTTCAGCATGGGGCTGTGGCTGCTTTGCTAGGTATTTGGCTAGGTTTTGTAGTGGTTCTCCTTTGGAGCTGACTATGGGTCTGAGAGGTATGCCTTCTTTGTGTATTTTTGGGAGACCGTATAGTTTGGGGCATCTGGAAGGTTTTTCTCTTGGGATGATCATCTGTTGGATCTCTTTGCTCATGTGGCTGGTTATGCACCATTCAAACAAATATTGTCTATTTTTAAGCTTGCAAATTGGGTTGCATAGTGGAATTTAGAATGAATACATTAAAATGCAAACCAAGGAAATATTACTTTTTGTTCTGTGACACGACACTTTTATTCTTGTAGGAGACTCTATAAGCTAAGTACTTCTAATATATATTATTGCTTTGGGGTTTTTTTCTTTCTTCCTTTTTGGTGAAGTTGGGATAAGAAGAAACATATCTTAGGACTTTATGATCTGTTGTACAGGATTCCTTATTCTGTGCCTCGGAAAAACAGGGTTTCAGAACCAACTAAGCTTTGAATGGAAATTATTAAAATGCTATTCTCCATCTAATAATCATCCTTTTACTCCCCTATCTCTGTGACATGAACTTTATAATATTGTGAAAACCTTCAGAAGTTAACGTGGATTTTTTTTCAAGTGCATCGATCAAACATTTGTACATTTTAATGTTATAAATAATTAAAGACTTTCATTTCTCGGGCTTAAAATTAAGTTTTTTGTTCTGCTTTAGTATAAGGACAAAGCAGAGAATAATTTAATCTTTAAAGCACTTTAAATTTAAAATGCTGAAGAATGCAAGGAACATTTATTTGCTCTTTCTATAGATATAACAATGCATTCTTTATAAGTAAATTAAAAGAAAAGTACTTCACTGTTTTTGTCAACTTCTGTTTGTTAAATTAATTCAGCTACTTCCTAGTAATGCTTCACTTGTGGGCCCACCAGATAATGGAGGAAGTAAAGAAAAAAAAAAGAAATCAACCACATATTGTAAGTATAGCATAATTAAAGAAAGGAACTAAAACTCAAATAAGGAAAAATGTTCACCAGGTCTTATATTTATGGTTGGATAAAGTTCTACTGCACATAACAGAAAGCAGTTGGGACAGGAAGAACACTAATCAAAAATAGTCATACATATTTAGAGAGAAATATGCCATGTTAGAAATGGTGAGAAAATATCTAACCATCCATCCATCTGTCCATCCATTCATCTGTATATCTGTCTGCCAATCTTCTAATAGGTTATAGTAAAAAAAAAAAATCAGTAGCACCAACAGTAGAATAGAATAGGATTAGAATTGTTATTTAGCACTTTTCATAAGAAAAATGACTTCTAATAATTAACCTACATGTCATTCTTCATTGCCAATTATTATCTAGCTGAGGCAATAAATTTGAATCTTTGTTGCTGTCTACTGGGCTGAGTAGATTACTGAGAGATAAACATAATAGATAATTAACAAAGAATCTTTGTTTTGTAGCTCTTTTACTTCACATTACCAAATTCCTTTGCTCTTTTATAAAAAGAAATAATGGATATAGTGTAACTTGAACACAAAATTACTGTATTTTATTATTGTACATTAATTGGTTCAGGGAAGTATGAGAAGTATTAAAACCAATGAGTACAACAAAAAACCCACCTGGATAACATGTGACCCTTTGTTTCAGCTGGAAATACTAGCGAGTCACAAGGCAGCCAACACCAACAACTACTAGCTTCCTCATTGACTAGAAAAGAAATGATGAGTTGCAGAACAAGATTTTCACTTCAAAACAGATCAAGTATAAAATCTGGCGACTTTCAAAGCAGTTGAGTTCTGAGGCACCACTGTATGTATTCATTTGTGAGAATTATATTCTATCTTCAGTCTAGGAGTCTAAGATGTTGCACATTTGAAGTCTCTTTTTCCCTTTTAGGTTTTTTGGGTTTTTTTATTTTTATTTTTCTCATGTAATTGGTTTATCTGAGATATGACTAGCCCAAAATCACTTAAGGAGCTAAGTGGTGGACTTGAACCTGAACTACCCTAGTCCTAATTCAGTTCTTTAACCTCTATACCACATTGGGACTTCTCCAAAATTGACAAATACATTGATTTAAGCTCATAAGGAAAAAGTAAAATAACTACTGTGTATGTACATAGGAATGTTACTGGAAATAGAATAGAATAACAGAATTGGAAGGGACCTTGGAGATCTTCTAGTCCAACCCCTGCCTATACCACTGCAGACAAATGGTTATCCAACATCTTTTTAAAAACTTCCAGTGTTGGAGCATTCACAACTTCTGGAGGCAAGTTGTTCCACTGATTAATTGTTCTAACTGTCAGGAAAATTCTCCTTGGTTCTAAGTTGCTTCTCTCCTTAATTAGTTTCTACCCATTGCTTCTTGTTCTGCCCTCGGATGCTTTGGAGAATAGCTTGACTGCCTCTTCTTTGTGGCAGCCCTTGAATGGAGCCTTTATTTTGTTTTACATTTGGAAACCAGGACTAGGAACTATAAAAACTTACCATAGAATCTATCACATATGATACTATGGTAAGTTTTTATACTTCCCAGTTCTGGTTTCTGAATCCCCAAAATTTAGATTGCCTTGTAATTTATGGAATCATTTACAAATAAATTTTAATTAGGATTAACATTTAAAACATTGGGATGAACATAAGCCACCTTGACTCACCATGTGCGAATAGGCGGCAATATACATTTCCTAAAATAAATAAACTTTGGGTCTGTATTGAACTTCTGAATGCTCTCTTTAATAGGATCTGAATTCAAAGCTGCTTTCTACATTTTCTTCTAATCATTTGCAATTTTATCTTGCAATTAGATCTAGCACAAAATTGATCAGCATTATGGATTGTGATAAGCAAACGTTCCCATTTCCAGTTTTAAAATGAGTCTTTCAATCAGATGCTTACTCAAAGCTTATCAAATTTTGTTCAATCCTCTTTGATTGCAGTGAATTTCAGAGAACTGCCTCCCAGGTGAACAGTTTCATCCTTCTTGACTCAGACTGAGCAAAACATACTCTGAAAGCAGCAAATCAGCTATTCCGAATTTAACTCCACTTCTTGGGAGAGAACAAACCCCAACAGGCTGAATGAAAGTCACTTGTTGCTTAGGTTATAAACAAATACATTTATTCACCATTTAAAAAAAGAAAACCCAGGTAAGTTTGCAAGAAAATGTGTCATTTTGTGATAAGTGATTTAAGTCATGAATAATTTTTGTTTCTACTTCCCTAACTGCTGGTTCACTCACTATGAATTTTATGAAAATTGTGTTAAGGGAAATGTAGATTTACTGAGAGCACTGAAGGCTGTTGATGGAGCCAGCTACCCTGAGTAATCTCTTGCAAGGGAAAGGGAAATGTAGATTTACTGAGAGCACTGAAGGCTGTGTTGATGGAGCCAGCTTCCCTGAGTAATCTCTTGCAAGGGAATCCATTTGATGCCAAACAAAAGTTGCTCTCAGCTGGCTGGAGATTCATAAAAATTGTCTGTCAGTCTGATCCTGTGAAATGATAATACCACCTTTGTACTGATAATCCAGATGCGGGCAACATAGTGCCCATCAGACCAGAGTGTTTATAGATGTTTCCCTTGGCATCTGTCAGTCTCTCTGCCCCATCTAACTAGCAAGCAGCAACCAAAGCTCTGCTTCTGCTTCCAGCATTATTTTCAATCGGAAGAATACATCTGGGTCCCACATAGGCTCCATAGGCATCATTAGAAAATAATAAGGAAAGATAGATGCCCCACCTTCCTTTGTTTGTAGGTATGTCCAACTGCTCAGCAAGAAGAGAGAGAAAGCCACAGTCCAAGGACCATGAGCATGTCTAGGCTGAAATCTGGTAGTGACTGTAATATTCTTTATTGGTGGATCAGAACTCTTACCACCTTTTATCTTATTTCAGATAAAATTAAGTTTTCCTTTCAGTTAAGTACAGTATGTGATTAACATGACTGTGCACTCTTTGAAATGGCTCAAAATAAGAATTTCAGACTTTGTACAGACAAAGAACGTCACTGCTCTTTGTTAATACCATCAATTACCCTCTTCCTTTTTTTTTATTGTCCAAGCCTGAAAGAGTCCTCCTATAGCTTTAACAATTGCTGAGTGATTTTCTTAAAGCAGCGACATTTTTTCAACTTTAAAAGAAAACAAGATGGGGGGTATGGTCATATGAGGTCTGAAGTATTTCCTCCAAACAATATTTGACTCATTTAGTGCTTTACATCATCAGATCACTACCACATTACCCATGACTCCCTCGGAATTCAAGGCACTGAATTGAACCTCAGATCACCCCATGGGAATATGTAATTTCAGGAACAACATCTGCCCATCACACCAACATTACTGTGAGTAAATAAGTTCCCCTATTAATATGACAGAGCTGATTTCAAAAAGTTGACTATACTTACTCACTGTAGATTTATTCTGAAATTCTTCCAATTTATAGTGTTCTCAAGTTTCCAATAAAACCAATGCATTAAAAAATCCAGCATGGTGTCGAGAGTAAAGATTATCTTGACGAGATACAAATATGATTGAGGGTAAGGTGGCTGGATCATTTTTAAAGTCTAGAATGAGATAACATTCAGAAATGAATCAAGGATGTTTTCCTAAGTCACTGAATTAGAATAAGGAGGAAGAGGTACAATGCAATAAGACATTTTTTTCCACAGCAGTTGTTACAAATGTTGAACACAAAAGCAATTGGATTTAACAATTGCATCCATCTTCAGATCTTGCAGATGTTGTTCTACTATGTTCCTGTGGAAATCTAATTCATTTCATGAAGTTTCCAGAGGGGGAAAAATGTATGGGATGTATGGGATGATAAAAAATTACTATCTGTAGCAGTTGTATTATATCTTGCCCCATGATATGACTATTTCTGGATGAATAATATCAATATCTATTCCCCTGGAATAAAATGAGTCCAGGAGATCAATAAGAATGGAATAGGTTTCAAAGCTACCTGTCTACTACTCTCATATTTTTTCAAAATGATTTTTAAAGCTGGAAAAAGGATATCTTGGCTACATCAATGGATGTGACATAGACATAACATATAGTTTGGTCTTGAGGTTCTGATGGGTTCATGTTTATTTAAATATTTCATATTTTTCCTTTGTACCATATTTATTTATTATAGAATTTTTGTTATTTATATTGCTACTTTTTCTCAAGTTGGCTTCTTGTATCTGAAAAATATATTGTCACTCACTGTATTTTTTGCCAAACAACTCTGACAACTATTGACTGAAATTTTTTTTATGCAGATTTACATTCTAGTTCTTTTCCATATTAATCTGAAACAAACCATGAAATGCAATATTTCTGCCATTACCACTAAACATTGGCTAAAATAACAGGTTTTAAGATGAAAGAGTCATGGTTCAATATTTAGCTATAAAAAATATATATTTCTGTTTAGCACTTTGACATATGCCACTTATTTCTGTTGCAACGGAAAATATTGTCTGAAATTGTTTTTTAACAAAAACAACTTGATTTCCACCTTTAATTGTTATCAATGTTTTGTTGTGATTAAATATGGATGCATATATAATTACTTTAATTAAGAAGTGAAAGTTTGATCATTTATTCTATATGTTTTTATTATAATTCATGTTGAAAATATATCAGTTGAAAATATCAAACAATACAACATCTACTTTACCAAATGTTTAAATTACTCTAGTGTTTTTTAGAAATTAGGATTCATAGGATCAGGGGAAATTGTCAGAGTATTTTCATGAACTGGAATAAAGCATGGTAACAAGGTCAGCCAATGAATAGGCATAGCAATTAAATCAGCCAATGAGAACTGTTTTGGAAACTGAAACTAGAAGTAACCTAGGCATGGCTCTATATTAAGCTCTGCAGCTCTGAAGCTTTGTTTATTATTTGATGTTAAATGCGAAAGAAACTACATTATGATGGGCTACTATTCTTTTTAATTACACAATAGTAATAGTTGATATGGTCAACTCTGAATTGTGGAAATCTTTTTTTTCCTGTTCTCAATACTTACATGGAGTAGCATCTCACATTTTACAACATGAACTAAAAAAAGGCACCTGGGCCTTCACTCACACAGTTGTGATCATGGTCCCAGATGTGTGTGTCCTTCAGTCTAGCCATAATCCTGGAATACTCACTACTGCAGTCCTAAGAGTCTATTGAAGATGAAACTAACTTGCTTGCTTAAATGAAGCATCAGCCATCTGTGTTTATTTTTCTGGTGCTGAATTAACACAGCAAAACTCTGAATAGGAATTAGCAGTACACTTTACCTTGAACAGTGAACAATGTTCCCACGTAAAAGTATTATATCAAAAACCAGATCTCTTTCAGGAGGTTCATGAATTGTGACCTATGAAGCATCTTAGGACTGCAGCAGTGAGTATTCCAGGATTATGGCTAAACTGAAGGACACGCACATCTGGGACCATGGTCACAACTGTGTGAGTGAAGGCCCAGGTGCCTTTTTTTAGTTCATGTTGTAAAATGTGAGATGCTACTCCATGTAAGTATTGAGAACAGGAAAAAAAAGATTTCCACAATTCAGAGTTGACCATATCAACTATTACTATTGTGTAATTAAAAAGAATAGTAGCCCATCATAATGTAGTTTCTTTAGCATTTAACATCAAATAATATTGTTGGCAAATGCTAAATTTGAGCAAACATTTGAAAGTGGAGTGTTACAAAATATGCTCTCAGAGTAGGTTCAAAATTCATTTTATTGCTTTGAAGGTCGTAGTTGGTTATTTATTTATTAAATATATATGCCGCCCATCTCACTATCAAGCAACTTTGGGCAGCTCTTGCTGCATACCCAGTTATTTCTCTGTATTGACAATACTAGCAACAGTATTTTCTATGCTCAAGCAACTTCAATTGATCAAAATAGAGCTGGAAGGAATCTTAGAAGTCTTCTTGTCTGATCCCTGCTCAAGCAGGACATCCTATACCATTTCAGACAAGTGGCTGTCCAGGCTTTTCTTAAAGACTTTAACTTGAAGTAGGATGCAGCTGCATTAAATGTTTCAAAAGAGCATTGATCTCTCACCAACACAGTTTGAAAAGCAATTCCATCTGAATGTTTTCTATAGCTCATAGAAGAATTAACCCTGAAACTGACTCCGTTTGCTTGTCAAATGTCCTAAAACTGCAAGGTAAGCCAGGAGTAGATACTTGCAGCCATTTTATTGCTTTTGGTTTACTTACTGCTACTATCTGGGGGAATTCAAAAAGGCAGAATGTGGTTATGCAAAAGAGAAAAAAATAAATAAAAAAGATTGGCCTTTTTCTCAGAAGAGGTTATAATGTAACATAGGTAAATTCACCTTCACGACAAATGGGCAGCATAAAACATCTTGGAATTAATGAGCACACATTGTGTGCGTGCTTCTCAGGCCAGTTATTTTTTTAAAAAATATTGATCAGTAAAACTGGAGAGCTTCATTGTAAAAATGACAAAGGCTCTCGGGCTTTAAGGAAAGGTTACGGGCAGGATGTGCAAGCTCATTCTTACCAATTCAACATGGTAACTGGTACTGCACTTTTAATGAGGGAAATAAAACATCCTCTTAATTGGCTATAAAAGGAGGTAGAACAGAAAGCTGCAAAAACATTAGGCTCTATGCATAGTTATCCATTTTCTAACAATGCCACAAGTTCATGGGTAGGATTTTCATTAGTTGCACTGATTTCCACTGAATGGTACCAAAAGTCAGAAATGGTCTTGAACTCAAAGGCATTGGGAAGAGAATAGAGCAGTGCAGAGGACAGAAGAGTCCCAGGTGAAGTTATTATTTTGTGGTCCCAAAGTAAAAATCAAACACATGCCAACTTAGCAAAACCACTTCTGTCTTTGCATTATTTCCCATAGAGGGTCAGCTCCAAATTTCTTACTTATTATACTCAATACCAAATATCCCTAGGTTACTTATAACTTTGGGATGAATATAAATGCAAACCTAAGAAGAACTGTCCAACAGCTTGATCTTACTAGTTCAAAAAAGAGAGGAGGGGCAGCCAATCTCAGCAAACTTTGAAAAAGAAAAATAGACTCATAAGCATTCTTCACATTGCATGATGTATAATTAACAGACTCAGGGAAACAGTATTAAAATCTGTGGTGTTCAAACTATTGCTGAGAATTTTACAGTATTATAGAAAACATGAAATGAGCTTGTTATGGTTTAAGAGTAATTCAAAAACCAATTCCAGTAAAAACACAGCCTGACAACAAATTTCATCATTTTTCTTCATTAGAGTCCTGCTATATTACAGAAACATGCAAAATGAAGACACAAGAATCCATTTTATGCAATGATTGATCTTTATGTACAACACAGTGTTTTAAGTTTCCTCCCAGAGTGAAGATTTCCTTTGAAATGATCAAGTTAGTCATCAAATTAGAAGAGAGATTAAATCCATTATGTGACCAGCATACATGTCCACCTGAATACAGCTTTAGATGCTATTGTCAAGCATTCTATATTGGTAAAACCAGGTCTGTTTTCCAAGAGCATCACTTCAGAAAGGACTCTCCAAAATGTGAAAAGTAACAGATACTCTAACCATCAACCAGATTCCACATTGCTTGACAAATCTGTTAAAGTTAGTCAAGCGATTGTCTATACTCTGTAATTATTAATTTACATAGAATAATGTATCACATTCTACAGCACATAATGCTCTGTGGTCTAAGAAAGACAAAAAAATGGTTTTATTTTTCAAAATGATACACATTCACTGGAGGGGTTTGTAAAATCATTCCTTATAATTTCATGGACTGTAGTTACAGAATTGAAACCCTTATACAGGTGAAACTCAAAAAATTAGAATATTGTGCAAAAGTTCATTTATTTCAGTAATGCAACTTAAAAGGTGAAACTAATATATGTGATAGACTCATTACATGCAAAGCAAGATAGTTCAAGCTGTGATTTGTCATAACTGAGATTATTATAATTTACAGCTAATGAAAACCGCAAATCCACAATCTCAGAAAATTAGAATATTACATACAATCAATAAAACAAGGATTGTACATAGAACAATATCGGACCTCTGAAAAGTATAAGCATGCAGATTCACTCAGTACTTGGTTTGGGTCCCTTTTGCAGCAATTACTGCTTCAATGCAGCGTGACATGGAAGCTATCAGCCTGTGCCACTGCTGAGGTGTTATGGAAGACCAGGACGCTTCAATAGCGGCCTTCAGCTTTTTTGCATTGTTCGGTCTCATGTCTCTCGTCTTTCTCTTGGCAATGCCCCATAGATTCTCCATGGGGTTCAGGTCAGGCGAGTTTGCTGGTCAATCAAGCACAGTAATCCCACAGTCATTGAACCAGGTTTTGGTGCTTTTGGCAGTGTGGGCAGGTGCCAAGTCCTGCTGGAAAATGAAGTCATTATGCCCATAAAGCTCATCTGCGGAAGGAAGCATGAAGTGCTCCAAAATCTCTTGGTAGACAGCTGCATTGACCCTGGACTTAATGAAGCACAGTGGACCAACACCAGCAGGTGACATGGCTCCCCAAATCAACACAGACTGTGGAAACTTCACACTGGACTTCAAGCATCTTGCAGTGTCTGCCTCTCCATTCTTCCTCCAGACTCTGGGTCCTTGGTTTCCAAATGAGATGCAAAAGTTGCTCTCATCAGAAAAGAGGATTTTGGACCACTGAGCAACAGATCGGTTCTTTTTTTTTCTTTAGCTCAGGTAAGACGCTTCTGACATTGTTTGTTGTTCAGGAGCGGCTTGACAAGAGGAATATGACATTTGAAGCCCATGTCCAGGATCCCTCTGTGTGTGGTGGCTCTTGATGTACTCTCCAGCCTCAGTCCACTCCTTGTGAAAGTCCCCAACACTTTTGAATGGCCTTTTCCTGACAATCCTTTCCAGGCTGCGGTTATCCCTACTGCTTGTGCACCTTTTTCTTCCACACTGTTCCCTTCCACATAACTTTCTATTAATGTGCTTTGATACAGTACTTTGGGAACATCTAACTTCTTTTGCAATTACCTTTTGAGCCTTTCCCTCCTTATGGGGGGTGTCAATGATGGTTTTCTGCACAACCGTCAGGTCAGTAGTCTTTCCCATGATTGTGCTTCCTACTGAACTAGACTGAGAGACCATTTAAAGGCTCAGGAACCCTTTGCAGGTGTTATGGCTTAATTAGCTGATTAGAGTGGGCCACTTTGAGCCTAGAATATTGAACCTTTTCACAATATTCTAATTTTCTGAGATTGTGGATTTAGGGTTTCCATGAACTGTAAGCCATAATCATCTCAATTATGACATATCACAGCTTGAACTATCTTGCTTTGCATGTAATGAGTCTACCTCATATATTAGGTTCACCTCTTAAGTTGCATTACTGAAATAAATGAACTTTTGCACGATATTCTAATTTTTCTAGTTTCACCTGTATATATGTGAGATACAACTTTGACATCAACAATGGTATTATGATAATGCATTTAAACAGAAACATATATTTGCACTCAGATAATATACCAGGCTCATTGGAAGTCATAATGGAAACTCAGATGGTAGGCTTCTCCCCAGAAATTCTTAAACACAGTCACGCACACATTTTAACACATACTGTTATCTGCAAAAACAGTATACAAGGCATTATAAGATCATGGGAAGCGAATCCTGAAATCATGATTGGGGTGTACTTTATGACATGTCTTTTATGAACATTAGTCCACATTAAAATAAAATAAAAATGGCTTGTATCAGCATTTATAAAACAAGAGAATTTCTTGATGAAAAAAAGAGGACATAGTATTTGAAATATGGAGACAGTATGAAAATTGCTATGTTGCCCTGAAATCAAGAAAAAGGCAAGAGAAGGCATGCAAAAATAGAGAGAAACCAAGGTTCAAATCTATGCAAAAATGAAAATTTCATTGTGGCCTTTTAGAAGTCACTATCTCTTAACCTGCTCCATCAATAAGTGCAAAAGCCACATTGTGAGCAATCAGGAAAAGTGGCCAGATGCAGCTAATAAATAAGGGACATAATTTAAGGGTCAACAATGCAAAACTTGTTCTTTAATTTACTCAAGTTCCGTACTAAGTGAAGATATCTTTGATATTTGGTAATAAGGGACAAAAAATTGATTCTCACACATCATTGAATAAACATTTATACAAATTCTTGCTCTATCCTAAACTTTCCCTCAAGTAAATCCTTTTTTAAATAGGAAATTTTAATTCAAGATGTATAATAAATGTGCATTCCTTTAATTTGAGCATTACTGTAATCTAATGTGAATAAAAATGCCACTTGAGATACAAAAAGCAACAGCCCCTTTAGGGCTAGTGTCATAGCACAAGCAACAAAAGGGAAAACCTTGTTAATCCATTGGAAATATCATGTTAATAAAATGAAAATGAGATAATGACTTTTGTGGCTAGCTGGATCTTGTCTAAAGCCTCTTATGAGCTTCATGTGTCTCAATTAGAAACTATGTCACGTGCACAGCTGCAGGCTGAGCACAGTAACAAAAAGTTCAGTACACTCAGAACACAATGCACATCACCCTTCACATAAAAAAATGGAAATGGATTCCTTATTATTGCAACTTCTTTCTAAATGCTATGCAAGAAGTTAAAAGTATTGTTGCAGGATTCTAAGTAAACTTTTCAGATAGATGCAGTAATTAATTCAAATACAACCTCTTAAGGGATCTGCAGTTATTTTTCCAACGTATAGCTCGATATACTGCATTTACTACACAAATACTGAAAACAAATATTTTAACAAAATGTTGTGATAATATATTTGTTTGTGTTTGTTCCAAAATATGTAATGGAAATATCTTGGATCTGTTTTTAGTGACTATTCTGAACAAAGGTCAGTGATGCGATTCAAGTAATTTAACAACTGGTTTTCCCTAATGACCAGCTGGTTAGTTGTGGCTGGGGGGGGGGGTGTTTCATGTGACTGAATGGGCATGGCCAACTTGACATAACTCAGGTGAGGTGGCGCAGATGGGGTGAAGCGGCAGTAGCAATGACCAGAGCTTTAGTGAGGGAGCAAAACACCCCTGTACTTTTGTTTGCGCAGCAACAGCATTCTGCCTTTGTTGCAATACATTTGCACTCAAGGCAGCCCTCTCCTCCTGCCATTTGGGCTCGGAGCTGTAAGCCACATCTGGAAAGCACTGTGGTAGAGCGAAGCAGTTGGGTCCGATTCTCCAGTGCCCCATTAACAACTGGTTTGTGTGAACCGGTGCAAACTGGCTGAATCCCACCACTGACAAAGACACATGTATGATAGCAATAGTCAGTCTGAATAAATTATTTATTAGCAACCCTTTTAAAATTTTTGAGAGATTATAGAAGAAACATATATACAGTATCACCATCATCATTATTTTAGCCACTGTCTATCTGCCTTTTCTGCACATTTTCAACCTATACGGTCCTGAGCTCTCTTTCACCAATTGGGCCACGTCAATGAAAGAGACCTAAAACAAGATTGATCAATGAACATCAGAAAATATATGGCAGTATATATAATTAATTGCTAATTTGTTCAAATGTTATAGCAGCTGCTGAAAACCTGGAACCTTTGAATGCATTGAGGAAAATTAAAATAAAAAAAATAAAAATAAAATTATTTATTAAAATATAATAAATAATTTTAAAAATTTACTAAAATACGTTTGGATAATATACCATAAATTTGAATGAAAAATCAGAGCATATTACAATCTCAAGAGTGGTAAAAAATATCAAATATATTTTCTTTAATTTGAAAACCAAGCCAAATTAACATCAACCACTATTTTAAAGATGTTTTAAAATATTTAGTTACTGTCCTTTTAATAGTTGATTTTATGATTATGTGCCATCAAATCAACATCAATGTCAAATATATTTCAACCATAAAGAGATGTAATACATTCAAAAGCATTCTAGCATATACTTGATTTGGTTGAGTATTTCATTTTGGCTAGATAGTAATCTGAAGGTGAATTGGGAATAAAGAGAAGATGCTAATGTTTCGCTAAATATTATCCCCAGTACAATGATGTGTCACAATGGTGACTATACAATTTGGAAGGACACTTTTGTTCTACCGTGTTTCTCACAAAATAAGGCCAGGCCTTATTTTTTTTGGAGCCCTGAAAAAATGGCTAGGATGTCTTTTCAGGGGTGAATTAATTTCTCCCCCTGGCACCAGCGCCATCTCCAACAACAGAGTCTGAGTCACTCCAGCTTTTCCCCCGTCTCCGTAACAACAGGAAAAAAAGATTTTGAGGTACCTGGGAGCGCCGCGCGCTGCGTTTTGGTTTAATCCTGAGCGGCTGGGTGGGTGTGAGAAGAGCGGAGTGAGAGTCTCTGCTGCTGCTGCCCTTGGTGCTCCAGTCTCGTGCTCTGCAAGTTTGCAAAAGTCCTGGTGCGCAGCCCATTCCTCCATTCCAAGCACCCAGGCCGAGCTGCAGCTGTCCCTCTCTCACCAGCACCATCTTCAATAACAGCGGCAGCAGCAGTGGGAACCATGGAAGTTACGAAGGCAGCTTCCCCACCCGAGAAGCGGCTGAAATGCTTCCATGGATCCCGCCGTTGCTGCTGCTGCTATTGGAGACGGCGCTGGCGAGAGAGGGATAGCTGCAGCTCGGCCTGAGCACTTGGAAAGCAGGAACGGGCTGCGTACTGGGACTTTTGCAAACTTGCAGAGCCCGAGGTTGCAGCACCAAGGGTAGCAGCAGCAGAGACGCTCGCTCGGCTCTTCTCACGCCCACCCAGCCACTCGGGATTAAACCAAAACGCAGCACACGACGCTCCCAGGTACCTCAAAATGTTTTTTTTTCCTGTTGTTATGGGGATGGGGGAAAAGCGGGAGCGACTCAGACACTGTTGTTGGAGACGGCGCTGGCGAGAAAGGTGCTAGCACCGGTGGGAACCATGGAAGATACGGAGGCCTGAGAAGTGGCTGAAACGCTGCTGGACATCCACGCCGACACCGCCCACCTGCTGACCTGGATAAGGGAGGGGTAAGGGAGCCCTCCGTGCTCCACCATAGTGTTAGGAGCGACTGATGGTGAGGCGTAGCTGTCTGCGGGGCACTCCTAATGGCAAGTTCCCCCCCGCCTTCCCCCCCAATTTCACATGTTTTAAATTAGGCCTAAATTTGGGGGGAGGGGCTTAATTTCATTTTATGCCTAGAAAACATTCTGGGTCTTCCTATTGGGGGGGCGTATTGTTGGAGAAACACGGTAGGCTCTTAAAGTTGACTGAATAAATTTTTCATCTATTTTCATCCTTTGAATTAGACTTTTGTGAACTGAAAGGAAAACTTAATATTTAAAAATTGAATTGCAGTATTTTACATTAAGATGTAGTTAGTAGCAATGATTTTGAATGGAAATCAACAACATTTAAAAATAGCCAAATATCCATCTTCAGTCTTATTCAATACTGGTAATTTACTTTTTTGCTACTGTTGCAATTGTTCAATATAATCCACTATAATTTATTTTGCTACTATTTCAAAAAAAATCTAACAAGGACCGTGATGTGAACTAACAAATCATATTATGAATAGTTGTGCATCCTGAAGATATTGACAAACTGCTTAGAGATTTGAGTTTTTTACTTATCTTATTTTGAAAATCACATCAGGGCTGGATTAATGTATGAACCTCATCCCATTTATCTTTTTAAAGACAATAGAATAATTCCTTGAAGAACTCCGTTGAAGGCCAGTAAGAATAACTTTTTTGTGGCAGCTTTAGTTGAATCACCTCTCCAAATTCTAGGACAGGGTTGTCAAACTCATGTCATCACAGCAGCGTCATGTGATGTGTGAGGACTTTTTCCCCCTTTGCTAAACCGGGCCAGTGTGTGACACATCTGCCTCATAGGCTGGAAGTTTGACAGCCCTGTTCTATTGTCAAATTTTCTGCTTACATACCTTCCAATACTAATTTAGAGACAGTCTTAATCAAAATTATTATAACATTGTTCAGCTTTTAAAAATGATCTGTCTTTAGATTTAGTCATGAAATTATTCAGCAATGGACTGAAATAACTCTCTCTCTCTCTCTCTCTCTCTCTCTCTCACACACACACACACACACACACACACACACACACACAGAGGGAAAGGAGTGGGAGGGAGGGACAGAAGGAGGGAGGGGAGAGAGAGAGAGAGAGAAACACAAACACGGATAAATACATTCACATATACACAAAGATACTGAGGCAGAAAGAGAAAAGCATATAAATTTCTTCCTTGATGTGTGGTTCACTTCAACAATTTCATAACATGCCAGCAACTTCTAGACTTCTGAGTGGACTATGGCACGGTAAATGAACAATATACACATTTTGTTGTGATCAAAAGCATTTCTGGCAAATAAAAAAATGTAGGTATAAAGTAAAAATGGATTTTATGTTGATGCAATATGCTATGAAAGAAATTATCATAGTCTGAGTTAAGGCAACATTGGTTGCAGTCTGAGTTAAGGTAACATCTGAAAAAAGATACATTATGTTCTTCAGCTGCTGAGTAAAATCCAAAGATGTGTGAAGGACTATTCCTCTGAATTATCTCTACTTCATGGGATCTACTGGCCATCTAAAGATAGAATTACTCCTTGGAATTTTATTAATGGAACCCTCCATTGATTAGTGGAATTTATGGGGTATTAACATACTCTTTTCTTAGCTTTTATGATTTATGCTGTTCAATTAACACTGTTTTATAACTGCTTAAGCCTGAACTGAAAAATTAACCTATCAAAGATTTAAAAAATATGATTTACTAATACCTTTCCATCCTGCTAATCTTTATAGATGGTTACTCTTTAAAGTTTCTTTACCTGAAAATATTACTATTATCATAGTTTGTCATAGTTTGTCAGTCAGGTGTTTAGATTGAATTTGGTATTTTTATCCACCTATCAAGAGCTTCACAAGGACATGGGATAGGCAGATGTTGTTTGAATGTCTTAAAGGTATGTAATATAAGATGTAAGCTGCTTCAAATAAAGCTGCCTTTTGTAATAGATGGATGAGTGATTTGGTTAATGCCAGAGGTGCTCAATTGCTGCTGCAGATGTTTTGGGATTTCACCCAAGACATTTGTTATTATTTGTAATATCCTTACTTTCTTTTGTCACAGTCATTTTACTTCTATGTACAAGTCTTTGTATTATGTGATTTTCTCTAATTCTCTCTCTTCTATTTTGCTTTCTCCAGATACTGCCACATCCATTATCCAGACTCTTTCTTTCTTTCTTTCTTTCTTTCTTTCTTTCTTTCTTTCTTTCTTTCTTTCTTTCTTTCTTTCTTTCTTTCTTTCTTTCTTTCTTTCTTTCTTTCTTTCTTTCTTTCTGACAATTGTTAAGTCATATGTTATATGGCAGGTGCCTGTCTGTTTGAATTTTAAAGTTCCAGAGATCTTTAACTTCTTCATTGTCTATTACTTTATCTATTTTATGGTCCCACCAGTTCCTGTTTGCAGACAAATCGTATTTCTTGCAAATAGTCCAATGCACAATTGTTGCTACTTTATCAAACTATTGTTTGTAGACAGTATGTCTTCTTGAAGCACCTAACTAGATAGTCCACCATTTCTTCTTCTTCTTTTCAGACATGATATTTGCTCCCAGTTCTGGGAGGCATTTTCTGTATGTGTTTCTTCTTAAACTTGGTCTTGTGCAGGCAGAATTAGCTCCCCCCCCACCATATTTGGTCTGTTCAGTATTCAATAAATCTTCATCACAGATATTCTTCTCATGTTCTTTTTTCTTCTTCAACTATTTGGTGTACTGTAACATTCCAAACCTACTTATGTTCTTTGGTAAGTAGAATCTTTAAATATTACTGCATGGATGAAGGGATCATTCATTATTTTTCTGGTCTTCCTATCCAGGGCTTTTACTTCTGCTTGAGTCCAGCTGACTAATCCAGTTGTGTATTTAATGACTGGTATTGCTCATGTGCTAATCACCTTGATGGTGTTTCCTCCACTGAGTTTGGACTTTAAGATCTTCTTCACTCTCATGATGCAATCACTTCTAACTTTCTTCTTGATTTCAGTGTGCTGTTGTTGTCAGCTTGAAAGAAGCCTGAGCATTTCTTAAAAGCCCTGGTTAATGAAAGAATGCCCTCTAAATACTGGAGACACCAAACTAGTCAACAAAAAAGACTAAATGAAGAATAGAACAGAGACATGGCAAAGGCAAAGTATTACATGGCCAGTACATATTATTGTTACAGATGATACTAAGGTAATATACTGCAATTTGAATTCACTAGTGAATAATTATGCTGCATGATAAATATTCATTTGTATCTAGCATATGAAATTAAATTCTAAAGAGAGAGGGAGAGACGTGCATTGATATCAACAGGGGCCTAGCCCGAAATCATCACAAGATACTCATATCTCTGCAAATACTTCGTCTAAATATAACCTCTTCATATATAATGAGGTTAATATTCCCATTATTTCTGGCATTATTTTTTAAAATGTAGCTTTTTAAGAGGGCAATCATTATACATTCATTTAGTATTCATAGGAAGAGCAATGACTATAATGAATTCATTTGATATTCATATGAATGTCACATGCACTTCCATTGAGATACTACCATAATTTTTCTTTAGTGAAGCTGCTCTCCCACAGACTTTCCACTTATCACTGCTATTTTTCCTATTATTCATCACACAGAGGAGAAAAAACACTGAAATTAAAGAGACCACATAAAGATATATAGCCCTTTACTTTTTTTGCAAGACCAATTCCAATAGCATTTCTTGTCTATGTAATTTTCTTATAATCCAAAACCATGTATTGAAAATTAGGCATCTGTAAAAAAAAATTTTTTTTTGCTATGGTATGAGTCTGGATTTAGAAATGCAACTTTCAGCAGGATTGATATCATCATCTCACCTGAGAAAAACGAAGAAAAATCTGACTGTTAGAAGAAGCTATAAAATAAAATATGCTGCTGAAAGTTGTCTATTAACAATTGGAGGGGTTGTTTTTTTTAAAGGACATAGAAGAATACACTGGAGAAACATACATACTAAAGAATGAAAGTGGATAATTTGCTTTTCCTTTTAAATGTTCCTGAGCATTAAAAGCTATTTTCTGAGTTCACAATGTGGTGTCTGGGGGCAAAAATGAGCTTGATAACATGCTATGTGGTGTGTTGTTGTTTTTTATTAAAAAAAAGCATTGCTGCTAAATATGTTACTTGTTTTCTGTGTATTTTGTGTCCAATCATTTTATGAGCGATCTCATAGCATCCCTTCAACATGCTTAATGTACCCATTGGCCAGAAAGTTTAGCATCCTGAGCTGTATAAATTAGAATGAAATACATTAAAAAGGATGTGTGTTAAAAGATGTATGTTAAATGCATATGTGTTATATTGCAAGTATAAACATAAAGTTTCTATATAACTAATGTACTAGGTAAGAATACTATTCTAATAATTTTCTAAAGTAGTCCTTTCAAATGAAGATTATTATGTTCACAACAGTTCATACCTTTCCAGAAAATGTGTTAGTCAGAGAAAGTGATAACAGACTGCTCCTGATGTTTAATGTTGATTATTATTGTTATTGGTGTCTGCATGATTTCAGATGAAAATTCAAATTTCCTGCAGCACAGATTTATAGTTGATAAGTGCATTTGTAATTAATAAAGAAGAGTTCAGTTGAGCAGTAAAAGAAGTATGAAAGTAAGCTTAGACTGAGAAATGTCAAAGTCATTATATTTCTCAATTGTTCTAAAATGTCTCAATCAATGTTCTGTTTTATTTCCATGTGCTACTTTTTAAAATTACCCACAAGATTCAGGATAGCCAATGGTCATTTGTTCTTAAATGTTAGATTTATTTTTTTTCTTCCATAAATCAACATTTTTGATGTACACTGGATAGAGAAGACAATAAGAGCTCCAAAGTAATGCACTGAGTTTCTGTGGTTGAGGGTGGACTAGAAACTCATGTATCTTACTCTGCTTTAATCTCTACATTACAGCGATTGATTGCAAGACACATATCCATTATAGAAATGGTCATCCTTCCCGAAATGGAACACTGCATAGCCCTGAACATTATCAGGTGTCTTGTAGAGACATGAGCTTCATAAGACCACTGATTTCACATTCTAAAATGGTTTAGCCACACTGCTGGATTTGTGACTTTCCATTCTTCTCTACTGGCTGCAAAATTTTGGATGTTTCCTCTCTAACAAAGTTGTCATCTGCAGCCAAAGATCCTGGACTTTTTCAAGTTCCACTTTGCCCATTTGCATCTGAGAGTTATGGGGCTGACGGAGTGCTTAAATATCAAATTTGCATTAGATAATTAATAAAGCAAACTATTTTACAGTTTTGTAGTCAACATGCAGTTTTTTTCTCAGATTAAGTCAGTTTGGGCCAAGTTAGTGAATCTATTAATAGTCCATCACTGGAGCCAGGACTCAGAATCAAGTGTAAAAATACAAAACATTAATTTTGCTAATGCTGCATTAATAAACACATCTAGACAACAAAGATTCAGCAGTGACCCATCATATAATTTGTCTCAAGAAAGAATAAAATAGTATTTACTGTAGTGTCTTTTCTAGCAATGATATTTTTGCAGTCTAAGATATTTGCATTTAAATGTGATTGCTTCATTCTCTAGCAGTTGTACCTTCTGCAATATTCAGTCTATACTAATTCTTGTGTGGCATTCATTTTTAGATATATTCATTTTTATATTACATTATTTTGATTCTTGATATTGCATTATTTTATCTGAACATTACATAGAAATAATGAATAAAGAGTTATTCATTTTATTGGCACTCTTAAAAGCAACTACAACATGTTATTTTAATCAAGGCAGTCTTAGACTTACCACTTTTATTTATTTCCCTTCAAATTTTTATTATTATTAAGATAAAAACAGTTAAAGCATTTGGGTGGGCTGGGAAAAGTGGCAAATTAAGTATGAGAAGGATATTTATTGTAAATTCCTTCTCCTTAGTTAAAACATATAAATCACAATTTATAACACAACCTAATGACAAAGAAAATGAAAATAATTTATGACAATCAAGTTTCAAAATTATTCTATCTGCAAAACTAAAGTGAAAAGAAACCCAGATATGTGTATTTTGAATTCTTAGCAAAATATATTAATGACACATAACATCCAATGGGTATTTTTAATGTAAGAAAATTCTGCTGCTGGGCTATATTATATCAACAATCTTATAGAACATGAAGGATTTGTTTTGTTTGAATTTTTAAATATAATGGCTGTACACATTTGATGATGTGTACATTTCCTTTTGCAAAATATAAAACCTTAACTAATTTGAATTTGGAAAAGAGACCTTTTTCTAGAAAGGTCAGGAATTACTTGGAGTAAAGATACGGCAGTTTAAGTTAGAAGTATGTAAGGACAGGAATTACAATATTTAACATATATGCTTTTTTCCATAGGAAAGAATGAAATATTTTCTCCACTCCTTTCTTATGTCATGTCTGGAATAACATGTGAGTTTTCATTTCTAGGTTTAAGCTAGCTCAGTGGCCTGTGCAAACATCAGTCATTTTTCCAGAATGTTTGTTTTATCTACTGTATGTAGGTCCCTCTAAAATTTAGAGTCTGCCTATATTATTATCTGTTTCCTGACCAGTAATGATACTTTTGATCCTGTCTTCCTCCTATAAAAATAGAGGTGGTGATTCTGAAAGTGTCATGTTTTTTTCTGCAAAATGCACTTAAGCATACCTACACAAAAATCCTAACATGGGATTCTGTCATACAGAAATCTGAATAGAATGTCAAACGAAATGTTTTGATAAGGCTCATCGAATTCAATATTTTTTTCCAGCATGTGTTTAACATTTCTGCCATTTTAATGGGGCATATTAACACAATTTGAGAATAGGTTTTACATTTATTACAGATTAATTATAGTTTCCTACACTTTGCTGTACAGTATGTTCCTTTAGTATAGATGGTGTCTCTGTTCATATACAGGAAGTAACAAAACATTTATTCCACTTATTTCTTCTGCTGTGTACGAAACAACATGTGAGATCTCATTTGTCCATTAAATGGCTAACTTGGTGGCTTCTGCAAATCTTAATAGCTTTTCCAGAACATCTGTTTTTATCTATGTAGGTTCATAACTGTTTTTCCAGATGTAATCTGCACAGAAAAAATTCACTGGGATGTTGAACATACTTAGACAGAATTGCAATTGGCTTCAATGGAATGATTTTATAGGCAGAGGTAGACAACACAAACTTCCACATATTTGGCTATTAGTTTCTAATAATTTTCAATGGCAAGGTATTATTTATTTTTGACTATCATCTGAAACAGCTGAATTAGCCACAGTTTCATAGTTAGAATTTTGTATCTATAGTTTCCAGTTCAAAGATTCCAAGTAATTCAAATGTGCATGCATATTTCTAATGTAAAGATAAAGATTTCCCCTATCCAGTAATGTAGGACACTAGGCAGCAATGTTCATCTCCGTTTCTTAGCAGAGGGAGCCAGCATTGACAGGCTATATGGAAAAGGATTAAGACTTTTCTTGCATTGCTGGCCCAAATGCTTCTAGGCTAGTCAATTTCAGCAAACATGGTAGCCCCAAAATGTATATTCCAAAACTGTCCAATCTTAGAGTATCATTGGTATGTGATTAAGGTTAACCAGGCTGTCCACCTTTGGCCCAAATCATTGGCAATTTCCAAAATTTGTGGAATAAAAGTTCTGGGGATACAGCTAAGATGGATATTCATTTATAGAAAATTCTTCTTCAAAGCAAAATGTATCACTTCTTTATTCCAATAAAGAAAATCATGATGTGACTCACTTAATCAATGTGAATCTAAGTTACTTAGTCCAAGCCTAGTATCTGTATCATATGATTTGATCTTTACTTTCAGAATATAATATTTAACAAAAGTATTATAGACGTACACATAATTGTACATGTACCAAAATAGGTAAATGTCTATTTGTACTTCCTTATTTGACCTAAAACTAAATTCTAAAGTTTACAATTTTGCAATTTTTATTTTTATTTAATTTTCATAGTATATTCCATTGCACATTGTTTGTGAACCTTTATCCAAGTTAACCAATAACATTTTGTTATAATTGGGTATATTTTACACACATAGCCCTCAAATATAATAGATTTTAAATGTTCATTTGGTTATCTGTATCTCTAATATGTGGTATCTCGCTTTAATAAAAGACTGTTTATCAGAAAGCATTTACCCTTTTAGAAATGATTCCAGTTAATTTATTTCTCCAGAAGTTTTGTGATGTTATTTTTTATTAATATTTCTAGAATCTTGCCTACCACTGATTGAAGTCAAACATACTGGTCTATTAATTCCTATTTCTCTTCCTGGTTCTTTTTCTTTTTCTTTCAGGCCAAGGTTATAGTTTCTTCTTTTTAGTCCCTTGATGTTTTTCCTTTCTCAGAGGAATTACAATAAAATCTCCATTATTGAACCAGTAATCTTTTCAGTGATCTTGTTAAAGATTCCTCAGTACATGCCCTCTTCCAGCATGAAATTTCTAGCCTCCAGCGAATTAACTTACATTAAATTTATTTTGATATGAAACTATCATGTCCTACAAAATTTACTTTATGCAGGTTCATGAATACAGAGAAGAAAAATAAGCCAGGCAATGGGGATTCGGGTTTAATGCAACCAAATCCCTTTATACGGTTTGATGTGCTCTACATAAATGTTTCTTGGTTGCTAGTGACTAACATATCAGAATAGAAATAGCAATAACAAACTTATATAGGGCTTCATAGTGATTTACACCCCTCTCTAAGTGGTTTACAGAGTCGGCATATTGCCCCCAACAATCTGGGTCCTCATTTTACTGACTTTGCAAGGATGGGAGGTTGAGTGAACCTTGACCCGATCAAGATCAAACCGCTGGCGGTTGGCAGAGTTAGCTTGCAATACTGCATTCTAAGCACTGCGCCACCATGGCTCTTTGGTGGATGTTTGTATCCAATGTTTATACAGGCACTTGCCCAATATGGGACACTCTTAGCTGAATGAAATATATTTGAGGGTAGTGAATGGGTTTATCAGATGGCTTGAGTTTGCATATTAATAGTATTATAAGAACTCTGAATAAATTAATTGTTGGGGAACGTTCAATGCCTAAACTTCACCCAACATAGATCTCCTTGTATGTTAAGGGGATTTTCATTTAACTAAGGATTACCTTGTCTGATAAGAGTAATAGCCTGCAACAGGAAAGCTGATAGCATAAAATGAAACCAGAGAGAACTAGATATCTATACACTGATAACATTTATAAGAGCTGTTTTTTGTTGTTAGATTTGTCATGCATTCCTAGAACAATGAGGTGGAGCAATCCAGGGAGAGAATCTTTAGATTTATATGTTGAATTGGTTAATGCATTATTACCATTGTGAATGTGATGCTCATTGTACTTCTGGAGGATATTTATCTCTTGGGAAAAATAGCTCATCCTATTACAAGAATATTAGACTTACTACCAGTTATTTCAGCCTGTTGGAAAACAGCCTTTAAAAAACATTCCTTAATAGCAGTCTGAGTTGTTTGTTACAAAGCAGTCTCCGATGACACCACCAACTCACAATTAAAAAGCTGAAAAATGTTAATATTAAAAATGTAAATAAGGAGCAATTCTTCAGAGGGAAGTGGAGATTTGTCCTTAAAAAAGGATATGCTTTACTTAACTAAAGCTAATTAGCTGTGATCTTCACATAAATGGCAAATTCTAACCCTTTTGTATTGATAATTTTCATATATTTTTTAAAAAGCTGATAAATGATTACACTTAGAAGTTTATAACATGTTCACAGTGATTGCAAATAAGGGGAAAGGGAAAGAGAAGGAAGCACATCCTTATTTCATGTTATCTTCTATAAGAAACACTCTAAGTCAATAGTATATCATTTTAAATAACATCTATGTATAAGTACTATCAATATTATTTTTGTGTTGCCTTGAAAAAAATCAAACTTATACATTATATTCTATGTAGTTATAGCAAATTATTTAAGATGAAACATTTAGTATGTACAAGGTATATTGTTATTTATTTATTACATGTCTTTACTTTTACCTGAGTAGTTAAAAACAAATATCCTGACATAATAATTGGGCTGATGACTAGTAAGTCTATTTGGGATTTCACCTTCTTGAGGCAGTCACTGACATGCCATTTGTCCAAATTTATTACCACACCAGTCATTTTCTCAGAGGCAGTTGCCATATAAGACTGTTGATAGCATCTCCTTATACCACATGAATGTAATTCTCAGGACTACAGGGACCTATAGTATTAATAAACAATCCAATAACCAATATATACCCAAATTCAATATTAAATGCCAAAATAAGGGTATTATTGAACAACTATTTCCTCTGTATTATGTTCGGACTACTTGCCACAATATTATATACACTCGCTCTTGTGGAGGGGTAGCTTATATGGAATGATTAGCCCAAAGTTGCCCAAGGAACATTATGATCAAGTCATCACACAGCATGTGACGGGGTCCCATCATTTGCTTACCCACATAGCAGTTCAAAAGTGTGCAAACATGAGTAGATAAATAGGTCCCCCTAACACTTCAGTGGACACATTAATGAAAACATGAAAGCAACATTCAACAAGGCTTTTTCTGGACAATGATGATGTCACCAGCTAATTCTTTTCACTTGGAAGTACAATCAGATCATATTTTGTTTTTTAATCAGGAGTATATTGAATAATATTAGTTGCATAATATAGAATTGAGCTTGTCAACTGGAAGTTGGCAATTGGCAGAGACCCCAAGGACCACATGATGGGTGAGGTCCCATTACTGTCCCATTTGAAAGCAGTTCAAAAGCAGTTCAAAAGCAAATAGATAAGTGCAAGTAGATAAATGCAAGTAGATAAATAGGTACCATTTTGGTGGGAAGGCAATAGTGTTCCATTCTCCTAGGTGTATAGTTATGCTAACCACCTGACCATGGAAGCATTTTCAACAATATTGTCTCTCTTGGCTAAGAAACAGAGATGATCACCACCCTGTAAAGTTAGACATGACTGGACAGGTGAAACTTTTACCATTTTTTATGTTGAAAAATATTAAGTGCTTAATATAAATTCTGTATTTGCTCAATACAAATAGCTACAATAAGTCCATTTTGAAACTTGTCTGTTTCCAAATTTATATATTTACTCAATCAATTATAAGGACTGACCACTTTCTGAGTAAGGACAATGCAATGGCTCAGTGGTTAAGATGCTAGACTTGTCATCTGGAAAGACAACAGCCCAGATTTAAGACCCAAGTGTCACATGACAGGGTGCGCTCCTGTTACTTACCACAGGGCCTGCTAATTAGCAGTTTGAAAGCATACAAGTTCAAGCAGACAAATAGGTATTGCTTTGGTGGGAAAGTACAAGTGCTCCATGACATTGTGCTGGCCACATCATCCCTGAAATGTCTTTGGACAGCACTAACTCAATGGCCTTGCAATGGAGATTAGCAGTGTCCCTATATTCAGTTATGAGTAAATTGTCAGCGACTCTTTTCCCTCCACTTGACAAGTAACAATTATTGCACTATGATCATTTCCCCTCAAATGTGTCCAAATTACACCCCTTTGTTAGAAGGAAGATTCAATCTTCTCAACTTTATTTTAAATGTTCTCCCTTTATTAATTGTGTACATATTTCATCTGACAAAGGGAAAAAATGATCTAATACTTTTTAGTGCCTTACCGAAGACATCACTGTGTTAATAGCTTCACCAAGCCATATTTTGATTACAAGGTTCATATACTATCAAATCCATGTCATGTTTTATATCCTTTTAGACTCTTCTTGATGGACAGTTGTTGCTGTAATTATTTACAAATTATCTATTCCACTGTCACTTCCAGTCAGAGATATCATCTAATATATCCATATGCCTTTTAGCAGCTGCATTTAGGTATTCCTGAAACTTTCTAGAAATCAGTTGGAATTGTTACCACCAGCAATTTACAATGCGTAAATTTCAATTTACTCATCTAGTGATATATCTCTTTCTCCCTCCTTCCCTCTCCCTCCCTCTTGCACTCTCTCTTTCTTTCTCTTCTCCCTCCCTCTCCCTCTCTCCTAAAGATATCCTTCTAAGGATATCTGCTGAGTGAGAAAAAGCACTTCAGTCCTGGACCATCTTTAGTATTCATCATTTCTAAATGAACTGGATGTGTTGTACAGTGGAATTACTAGATTTGTATTAAATTGTAGCTTTGGGACCCATCACTGTGTGATGCTATCTACTTTCAACTGGCTTTGTTTATTACAAAAAAGAAGAATGAATTAGCATAAGATACTACAAAGTAGTAAAGGGATTTTAGCACCCTGTCTGTTTGACCTCCTATTGACCTGGGCTAATTCATATTCTCTTAGGGATATTTTAACAGGTCATTTTCAATTCTGAGAGAAAGAGAGAGAGAGAGAAAGATCAAATTATGGAATTGTCATTAATGTGCTGTGAAACTGCTGAAGCTACTTCTCTCCAAATATACAACAAAGAGTAGTTATTGAATTTTAAAAGTATTATTTGTATTTCACAACAAATACTCCTTCCCAGTTTGAAAATAACTGAATTTCATTGGGCTTATTATGCTAATTTGTATTTCTTCTATCTTTCCTTTTTTTAGCTATTACAGAATATTTATGGCTAACAAAAATAATACATCACCAATCACTAACTAGGAAAATGATTAATGCAGTAGATCAATCAAGTGTTATAATTTACTTATTGTTACGTTCAACGTAAGTCTCCCATCTGGTCCGCTCTTCCTATTGGCTGAGCCATCTGACAGTGAACAATATAAAAGGGAGCTGTCAGACGACATCAGCTGTTGCCAGCTGCCTGTCAGCCTAGCCTTCGCAGTTAGCAACTACTGCAGCAACCTGTTACTTGTTAAAATAACCAAAGTTAACTTTCACTATTGTTGGGATCTTCATTACCTTCGCAAAACTTATAGTAGCGTATATGTAGAGTAAATACCCAGTCCTATTAAATTCAACTAAATGTTCACCTTTTCATTGTTTCACATAATCTAATGATACCCCAAAGCATATTGTTGAGTTCAATCAGCAGTTCTAGTTAATTGTCTGTTTTCATTGTTCGAATGATGATTGTTCCTATGTCCAAAATCCAAAGGCAGCCTGATTTAACCCAGTGATTCTTAGCACCTTCTGTCTTGAGGCAGCTCCTTCTGCTGCCATGGATAGATGCCCTAATGTCTTCAGGGAATGAGGGCCATTTTTGAGGTTGTATTGGCATGTGGAAGGAATATTGTAGACCATAATCTGCCACACTGATCCAATGGGGGTTGGCATAT
Organism: Notechis scutatus; assembly: GCF_049901735.1. Classification (NCBI taxonomy): domain Eukaryota; kingdom Metazoa; phylum Chordata; class Lepidosauria; order Squamata; family Elapidae; genus Notechis; species Notechis scutatus. The sequence continues at coordinate 105,990,892 of NC_142012.1, forward strand.
GTGACCTTGGGAGATTGGCCTTGGGAGACCCTCCTGGATATATACATGTCCAACAACATTTACCCACCTTCGCCTCATCAAGGCCCTGTTCATAGAGAAGATTTTGTCTATATTAATGTGATTATCTCTCTCTCTCTCTGTGTGTGTCTCTCCTTTCTCGCTCTCTGTCTCTGTCTCTCTCTGTGTGTGTGTTTGTGTAAATACACAAACACACACACAGAGAGAAACAGAGACACAAAGAGAAAGATAATCACATGCATACAAACAAAATAGTTTGCAAATCATAGGTTAGCTATGTAAAAAGAAATCACTTCTTGAAAATGCAACTCCTGAAATAATTTTGAAGACTTTCCAATTTATTTCATTAAAAAACAGGAGATGCATTCTAAGATAATTCATCTTGAATAACTTCTCAAAATCTTTTAAGTCAACCTTGTGTTATAGTCAATAGGGAAAGCTTGACCTTTAACCCTCAACAACCATCTGTTTCATTATTTATCTGAGGGAATCAGAGAGTTTTTGTTCTTTCACAAAAGTCTCTGACACTGAGATATTTTTAATAGCAGAAATTTTTCATTCTTGTCACTATTCCTTTTGAAAATACAGGTATTTTTATACAAAACATAGCTAATAAGTGAAACTTCAGATTCCAACCTTTCTCTATAATCATAGGAACAGGGATTAAAAGGGTCCCACTAGTGAGAAACATGAAAATTAATTATTGAGCTCCTTGTTTTATCCTCCCCATCTGTCTGATATTTTCTAGCACAGAAGGAGTTAGACAATTAAATTACTCCTCCTTTTACTCATCAGAATGTTCCCTGTACCTTTTTCTCTAACTCCAGACGCCAGGCAATTCTGCCCATTTAGATCTTGAAATGGGGATAAGGGAGTAATTTTTTAAATGTAAAGAATTCAGCTATGGCCTTAAAAAGGGAAAAAAATCCATTAACCTCCACTGTACCAATTTTAAGTTATTTTAATGATCCCTCTTTAATGTTCTTTAAGACACCCAAGATATCCTAGTAAAGCCATTGTTGTGAAGAATAAATTAATACATTCCAGCTTGAAAGGAGAGGTGAGGTAGAATGAACATATATATATACACACACACACGGTGTACATCACAAAACTAACATTTTATGAATTAGTTGCTGAAAGCTACATGTACTAAGTCTGCTCTATTTCAGAAAACCAATTCAAATTAAAATGGCAATTGACTAATAGACATGTAACTATTTTAGATTCATTTTTTCCAGATTCTCAGATGCGAAATGATGATCAAAGGTTATAAATCCTAGCTAACATGTACTATTTTCACTGCTCAATATTTGTTTCATCCTGGATATATGTTCATTTCATTGCCAAAATAAATTATGGTACTTTGCATGAACTTATCTTTTTACTTAGATAAGAGAATCTTCCAAAACAGGTCTGGACAGGATTCAAGGTGCGGTGAAGAAAAATAGAAACTGTCTCCTTGCCCTCGATAAAAAATTATAGTACTCTCCTTATTTTTAAAAAATAGCAACACCAACATAATTTCCTACTATTCAGTGACTTCCCAAGTCCAATTTTCAGTATATTCAATTTATAACTGCCAGAAAACAAGACACTGAATGATCGAATTATGATAAAGCAAGTCACATACAAGTACATGCACAGCAGTTGTTTTTATTTCTTCAATATTCTAAAATTCTACAAAAGTTACCAAAAAATAATTTATGTTGTCTTTGCTCAGCATTGAGAGACTCGCTTCTTACTGTGATATATTTTAAAATACTCATAGATAGTGGTCTATGTCCATAATTATTCAATTCTCTATGCTTCTTTGATGTTGTTCTGGTGCTGGGATCTGAAAGCAACACTCTCCCAGCATAGAGGTCACAGCTGTGAGTGCTTAGAGCTGAAGAAGCTTCTTGGATAAGAAGTGAAATGTCTTCAAAGAAAAACCAGAAAGTCCAGTTGCCCCTTTAACAAGCAGCTTTGGGATAACCATGACATGAATGACTAAGAATCTCCATAGACATTTACTCCTGGATGCTCTATTTCATGCAGGACGTGACTTTGATCCTCATCACACCCCACTTTCTGTTTGATGTACCACCTCTGGGTGTTGGAGTTGAGATGAAAACCTCCATTCATTGTCAGGATTCATATCTTCATAATGGTAGCTTCCAAGTCCTTCTTTGGCCAGCTCACTATACCCATTTTCTCATGCCTAGCAGCAAATGTGTTGATGGCAGGGATCTTGTTCTTCCCATTGAGATGGCCCTTCAGGACTTGTCTTGTCCTTCAATGGTACTTGAATGTTGTGACTGTGGGATATCAGATGACTTGTAACTGGTCTGTATGTCTACTATGTGTGGCCCAATGATAGTTCCATCTCATCAGTCTTAATTATCTTCCCTCTCTTTACTACAACCCAGCCATACTTCCCTGGTCTGAATAACATTGCAATGTCCTCATTATATATCTGTCATGTGAATTAGCAAATCAATGTTAGCATAAACAAAAGCTGTTAGCATAAAGTTTGAGGCCATCCATATTGAAGAAATGTGGTGGTAGTTCCATCTAAAACTTGTATCTATATGAAGTCCTTGTGTTTATCTGTCTGAGGAGATTCAACCTATGAAGAACAGCAGTTAGAATAGTGTATCACTTTGGTATATATTGCATTTGATGACCACTTGTACAAGCTGTCTTGAATTGACTTTCAGTGTTGTCTTCCAGAGACCCACTGAATTTTTGAGAAAGGTCCCTGGTGTACTGCTGATTTTCTTTAGTGTCAGGCATTCACAGATCCATGTGTGTGGCATTGAGTCACAAGCTTTACTGTAATCAGTCTTGAGTCACAAGCTTTACTGTAATCAGTCTAGGCCAGGGGTGGGCAAACTTTTTGGCTCGGGGGCCTCATTGACTTTTAAAATTTGACAGACGGGCCGCCACCTGGTGTCAAAATGCCTGTCATTACAAGTCAAAATCAAATGAATGCAATCATTCAATCATTCACATCAAACCTTAATTCTGTACCAATCTTTGGCGGGCGGATTAAAAGACCAACGGGCCGGATGTGGCCCGTGGGCCGTGTTTGCCCATCCCTGGTCTAGGCTGTGCTCAGCTTGATCAATCTATACTTTGAGTCTTGAGTAACTGCATTATCTATGAACAACTGGTGTTTTGAGTCTTAGTTTATTCTAACAGCCTTCTACCTGTGCTCATATACTAGACCATATGGTTCTGTACTTTAGTAGCTATGATGCTTCATAGGACTTTCCATTTTTTGGGGAAGCAGCTTATTGGATGGTAATTGGATGGTACTAGTCCCATGTGGGAATCTTTCATGATCAGCAATGTCCTTTCATGACCAAGCTAAATCCAAAAAATGCTAGCGAATTCCATCAATAGACACATAGAAATAAATCACATTTACAGACTATCCAAAAGAAACAATTAAAAAACCTAAGAATGAAACAAAAGGACCAGAACACATCCACTCCAACAGATAACATGCAGATAACCAGGGATTAACACAAAAAAACATCAAGTAGAAAACAATAACTCAATTGAGAAATATCAAGTAGAAGCCCATATCTTCACTAAAACTGGAAGGGCAAGCTACTGCATATAAACAGGAATTAAACCCCACATGCACCAGCGCTGATGATGTTACCTTGTTGGGTAATGAAACTATACACTCTACATTCTCTTTTTATTGGAGAAGACGGTGTTAATTCTGAACAATGATCGTCACTGATACTATAACTGTTAATTTTTTTAAAGGAAAACTAAAATTAAAACAATTTTAAAAAGAAAATATGACACTTTCATTATGCTTAAAGCTGATCAAGTAAATTGGTTTTTACAATATATCTCCTCCATTGCATTTTATTTATTATTTATTTATGTAACGACAATTGCCCTGCTTGGTTTTTTTTTTTGTTTAGTTGTCGTTTTTAGTAAAAACCTTTCCTCTCCATAGAAAGAAATCAGTCCAGAACTCCCCCTCAGTTTGTGAGTTTAATATCACTTTCAAATCATTTGATATTGTTTTCCTTGTGATGGAGCCGTAGGATAAAAACCACAAAAGTGGGCACAAACCAAGAAAAATATGTCTTTGTTGAGTTATCACAGTATGACTAAACTATAATCCTTAAACAGCTGAATGATTTCTCATTCATTTGAAAGAAATGCAATTTAATACAACTCTTCCACCCAAAGAACATAGAAAAAGAGAAAAAATTATCCTATGCTTTGTTCAGCTTCTTCCCCTTGTCAACCTGGAGCTGCCAACTCTAACTGAAATAAATTCTAGAGATATCCAGACACCTGACCCATTTGGGTGTGTGTGTGTCTGTGTGTCTCGTTTAAATTGAGAGTCTTCATATGAGTAAATTTATTTCTTCATTCATTTTAAAGACTTGGGCAGCTTACAAACAGCAATAAAAACCAACCAAAGAAAATGAAATATCACCAAAACTCCCACTGTCCCTCCCTCCAAAACATCACACACACACCAACAATAATAACTCCATCCTTTGCTACCCCAATATTTGCAGTTATAGATTTTGCTTTATGGTTTTCCAGTAAGCAAGGAGGAGGAGGCCTGGAGTGGAGGGAGGGGGGAGGAATTAAGGAATTAATATTGATTACTTTGCAAGACACTTCATTTATAGCAGTGATTCCCCATCTGAATATTCAGCACCAATTTTCATTGTCTCTTTTACATACCAAGCCTTTCAGATACTAAAACATACAAGCACATAGCACATAATCCTTTCCCACCATCCAGGAGTATTAGAGAATGAGGAGAAGCAGGAAATTATGAACAAATACAAACAGGAAAGGAACTAATTGAAATGGAAGAAATTGTTTCCCTGGGATGAGAAAGGAAGAGGAAACAAAACTGGATAGAGATGAACTATAAGGGAGAGATAATCAGGGAGGAAGGAAAATAAAAAGAAATCTGTTTTAGCATTTTAAAGTTAAAATCACCAAGTTTTCCCTGCCTTCCAAAATTCCCAGAGAAGCTCAGAAATAATGTCTGCCTTCATTTGTACTTCATTTAACTTGTACTTTTTTGGAGAAAAATTATCTTCCTAAAGAATAAATATAGTAAGGCTTTTTGGAACACTAAAGCAGCCTGCTTTGGTAACTTATAAGTTTGGAAAAGATTGTCAGTGGATGTCCTGAATTCAGATATGGAGAAAAGTGTAAGTGAGAAAATGAAAATATGTCCATATGTGCATCCTCTTTATACCACTTTTATCTAACATGAGCAGAAAAAATACTATAAAATAATTTAATCTGATAGGCTTATACTTCTGAAGTAAAACCAAATATGACATTCTCAGTTTTTATATAAACTAAATCAATTAGATTTTTCATAATGTGCACAGTTACCAATATGTGTTCAATGTATGAATGTAGATAGGTAGAAATGAGAAAATCTTTCCATTTTGCTTTGTAAATGAAGAATGTTTAACCAACAGGGTTTTTTAAAAAAAATTACTAGTTATTTATGTGCTCTATTAAGGAAAGGATTAATCATGAAATATTCTTTAAAAAAATAACTGTGAAATAAGTAGTCTAAATTTGATTAAAAGGAATAAATATAATATAGGTGACTCTGGCTATTCCAGAGTTTTACAAAAGAATTAAAACAAGCAGTATATTGCTCACTATCAAAGTAGTACATCATTTTAATTACAAGTTCAAAATACTTGTAAGATATGTTATACTAATTCAATGAACTATAGGACCATGTGATTAATATGCACAATAGTTTTGTATACATAAGTGCCATTGATTTTTTTTAAATGTTATTTAGGTAATATATAGATTTCATCTTCCATCTTCAAGAACCCAC